>NC_079163.1:79499522-79799598 GCF_947563725.1 Argiope bruennichi
ATAATAACACAGGAGAAAATTTAATCGTACGAAAAATTATGATACTGTGTAAGCATCGAAATTTTTAAATAATATTTAGCCGATCCCTAAGCAAAACTAAATATGATATTGAGCAATAGAACTCGACTGAGAAGTGTTTGTTTTGCCTGTGAGGATGAACATGAAAGAAATTCTCAGATTATTATCAGCAGAGTGAAAATTTTTCACATTATTAATGTACTATATTTTTAAAAAATGTTATCTGTCAGTTCCATGTTAATGGTACAATTAGTGCGCTAAACTAACAAAGTACTTATTAAACCTTTCCTGTCAGGCTATGAGTAGTCTCAGGGGGCGTGCTTTCGTTGCAATAAAAAAAACCTAGGCAGATATACTTATCACTAAAAGCTATTTATAAGGAATAAATTTTGCTTAACATCAGAACAGAGAATCTTGCGATTTCGGCATTTTGCCAAATAAGACATGATTATGCATGTTGTCATTTTTGACAAATTCGAATATACTTCATCCTACAGTGTAATCAAGATAATAAATACAGCCTCATTTGTCACTAAATTAACTTCATGTTTCTCATTCGGCTGAATAAGTAAATTTGTTTAAGAATGAGGCTTATAATATTCAACAGTTATTTGTTATAGAAAAAGCGTTGGAACAAATATAATTTTTTGTATTTTTTATTAACTTGATGTACTTTAGGTTCGTAAAAAGAAATTTGTATTCAATTTTTCACTTCCTTTCTGATTTTGAAAGCAGCCGATTATGATACACTATTTAAATATTTCTCAATTAATTATTAGTGAAGCGATTTATTTTAATATACATTTGATTAAACATAAAAAAAATGATTTCAGAATTATATAATATTTATAACAATTAATGAGGAAAATAAGTAAAAAAAACCAAAAGATAGAAAATAATATTCAGAAAAAAAAACCTCTTTTATTTATTTACTAAAAATTAGATTTTTTTTTCTCTCAAAAACAAATGAACATCAAAACTAAAATCATTAAAATTGTGAAAAAGTACAACTATTCTATTAAGTAATTAAGTAACAATTAATATCAAAAGAAAATTTTAAACATTCATTAAAAGTTAATAGTAAAATGTAAAAAAAATCAATATATTGAATAGTGAGCTTTTCTATCAACCTCTCACATTTTAGGATTTTCATCAGACATCCATACTTTTGATAAGGAAATTTATTCTCTAGTTTTTAGCATACATAATAAAAACAGGTGTTTAAATACATTGCTATTTTTACTATTCTTTTATTTGTCTTTTTTTTATTTCTAGCAAATCAAGGAAGTATGTAACTGATGCAAATAAAATCACACCAGTCATTACAAATAATTGAAATTATAGAAATAATTACCCAGCTTTGACAATTAAATGGCTCCATCCTCTCTCAGGCCTATACTTCTATGAAAATAGCTAAAAATCCATGATGGACTAACTTATAATGCTTGAAGAACAGATATTTTGTTTTTATGGTAGTTCATATATTAAATAAAAACAGTACATAAAATGAAAGAGTATATTTTTGGTTGTAGGTTCGGAAGGAAAAAGTGATTTGTTATTCTTCAGTGACTTCAAATTTAAAAAGAGTTCAGCCATTCAGTTTTTTTAATAAAAGAAGTGTAAGTTACAGATTTAAAAAGAAAACCGTTTTAACTTCATACGTTTGATAATAAACAAGAAATTCTCCATAAATATATGTTTATACCGTTTAAAAGAAAAACTCTATAAATAAATAATTGATTTTTAAGACTACAACATCTAATTAATCAATGTATTTCAATACATTTGAAAATAATGTATTCACAAGACTCAAGATACTTATAACTAACCATACCCAAAGTTTAACAATAATAGACTTCATACATATGAATTAGCTTTCCATAATAATTCTAAGCAGTATTAAGAAAGATTTATAATATTCTGTCCTACATCATCCTCATCAATTGAACCCGATTGAAACACAACACAATGATTGTTTGTTAGCTTTTTCTTCACACCGAATCTAATCAATTGAATCGAATGTACATGTGTAAATATCTGGTGGTTTCAACTATCAACTTTGTTACATATAAATTCTAATTTCTAAATGAAAAAAATCCTGTTTCATTTTCATCCTGTCCATGCAAACGGCAATTATCCATCTTCATATTTTTACGAATGATTTATTTTTGAATTTGCCCCGAACTTATGAATCACCCTGTATATAGTAAATAAGATATGTACACATCAATGGTAAATAATGTTAATAAACTTACATATTTTATCCAAAATGCAAGCGTTGCCCTTGACATATTCTCCAAAAGCGACAACAGCGTCGTTATGTTAGCAATTAATTTTCGAAAGAAACTTTTCTCATCCGCATTGAACTTCCGTACTGCACAAAAACAATGCTTAGACGGAACTGAGGAATCTTTTTCACAGGTTTAATGATGCGGTACTTAGGCTCTTTTTCTCCTTGAAAGACTTCACTCGATGACGAATTTAAACACATGTTTCGTACCATGGCTGACAAGTGTGCAGCAAGCAAGCAAGCAGATTTTTTTTCCTCTGCAAGTGGCCTAATTATTGGAACCACCCCCCTTTTCTTTATCCTTCAGACGAAAAGGAAAAAGCAAAGAGATCGTTTCCTCTCTGACTCTTGGGCTTCTTTCTTCATTAACTTCCAGTTCCGATGAGGCAAGGGGAAGGAGTTAGAAACGCAACGGAAAAATCGATGAAGCAAATAAAATTGGGGAAAAAAATTAGAGACCTTTTTTTAGCTAGAAAACAGCTCAGAAGTAATGCTTTTAAGGCTCCAGCGAACTTAAAACAATCTAAGAGAAGATAGAAAAAATCGAACTGCTTCTTCCCTCGGGTGATAAATTTTTGAATTAATCAACTCGTTAAAGGATATATTGAATACAAGGGAATTAATAATTATTTTTACATGGAAAAAATTAAAACTTGGTCAACTGGTACAATGGTTTATGTTGCAAGTTTTATTCCCGTTGAAAATTTAGGTAACAAAACGAATATATGTGATGTTTCGCCTTTCAAGTTTTTATTTTACGTGCCTTCACAAACTCAAATTGATAAAAGGTAATTATCAGAGAAATAAACATGATTAAAATACAGGAAGATTCCGTTTCTGCAGGAAAACTCGAGGCGTAATCATTGCCTCCACCACAATGCTAAGCAACTACTTGGCCAGTAAGATAACTATCACCTAAAGATGATGAAAGCTGTTCCCAAGCGCATGGCTAGTTTATAGGGGAATTAAACATGTGTACAGTGATAAATTCTGTGGGGACTAATTACCTTAAATACAGACTGCTGACAAGTTAACGCTTACAGTCAGGTTAAGTGAACAATTACCCATAATAGGCAAGTAAGTTCGTGCTAAGTATGTCGATGGACCTCTCATCTCTAACAGAAAATTCAAATCTGTCTTTACCATTTTGAAAGAATAATTGCGGTTTACATACTTTACCTTTTGTATTACCATGTTTAACGCGTAAATAATATCTTTTATAGTTTAGGGCCATGGTGAGCTTGTGATAATTTCGGCTGCTGGTTTGAATAAACTTGCGTTCGGGACTAGATTCTGCAGAAGATTGGTCAAGTATGGTGGCCTGTTACCATGGTGGTCATGTTGAATCAACTATTTGAAGCTCAACATTCCCATAATGGTGTAGCAAGAGAAGTTTTGTGAATTAGGTACTATTTCAAGCAAGACTCTCGAAATCGGACCATGTTTCAAAATTACGATACCCGACCCGAAATAAAACCCTTGTAGTTTCAGAGAGCGATGTTAATTTAATAAATTAATCAGTCAATCTATTTAATGAAGTCATCTCTGCTGTTTCCTGTGAAAAAAACTTCGATATTACCTCACAGTAAAATAATTACTTTAAAATGGTTAACATCATAAATATCTCCAAATATCTGATCATGTTCCTATCAAATTTCTTTGCTCGTCATTCTTAGTCTCTAAAAATTGTCTGCAGTTAAATAATTAAATTGCAGAAAAATAAATACATTATTGTTAACATAAAGTAATTTTTCTAAAAGAGCTCGAAATAATATTGGAGGAAACAATTTATATTTTATCAAATTAATAAACAATAACAAAAAATCTTATAAATATTTTCTCAACAACAATAGATAATGAAATTGGAGGTCAAGTATTTTATATAACGACCATTTATAGAATGTTATAGAAAGCTCCTGAACAGAATTCTTTATTTCTCATTATTTGATTTTGAACAACATATACTCGCTTCAGTAAGAAAGTTTAATGGGGCGATGAAATAAATATTTTTTAAGCGCTCGCAAAAATTTCATTATTATACAAATAGAGCATTAAATATTTCTTGAGATCTAAAGTACCATAAAATGGACGACATCTCTAGTGGATTAAATAAATAATGTATAAATTTAAATTTTATTGAGTAGTTTGTATAACCTGAGGATAGAAATAGAAAAAAATAATACTCGGATTCAAATGCATTACCTAAAGCAAAATTTAATAGAATTTTGAGCAAATATTAAAAATTCTATATTGCAGTTTAACTTTATTCTCGTTTTGCGATTATTTTTTATTTTTAAATGCAAAAGGGAAAAAAACAGTATTAAAAATTGCGTATTAAAATTGGAATATCTCGTCGAATTCGCATGCAACGAAATTTTTAAGTTGGGACAGCTGGACAAACGGACTTTAGTATAATTTTCAATACGCAAAACGTATTCACAAAATTGTCTAATTTTCAAATGTATTAAAATATTATTAATTTTTTTCATCAATTTCCGTAACCTTGTTTAATAAAAAGAAATCTCCATTGTCAAACAATACCTCGTATTTTTATGCAAGTTTCCAAATACAAATTGATGTATCAGAAAACAGCATTATTTTCCGATTTTACTTATATTGTTACGTTAAATCCACATTACAACATACTGAGCACAAAATGGGTAAATTATTTATTAATCATTTCAGTGGAACGTTATCGTTTCAATCTTCGAGTGGGATTTGAATTATAAACACGGCTTTTATTCCTGCTAGAACACTACTAGGGGACAAGTCCAGAGGTCTAATGCAATCGCATAAATGCGTGGACAGTTGTGTAACATCCGAACAGAGCCAGAGTTAAACGTAGAGTTGGAAATGGTGATTGGCTTAGATACAGATTAGAGCGCTTAGCTCGAAGTTATTTCGTGCACAAACAACTTTGGCTAACTGCCAGAATGGAGTAGAATGCTTCAACTAACTCTCAACATTAAGACAATCAATTTCCGCTTATAACGGTAGAACATCTAAATCGTTAAGCCCCAAAACTTAACAATGTAGAGGTAACGGAAAGTCACCTATACAGGAGTAGAGGATGAAGTAATTGAACAACGAAAACCAGTGTAATTTCTAATGGGTAAGACAAATCGTTAATTGAACACCTTCGAAAAGCATTTTATGAAACAAGGATTCAACTAATTAAAGGTTTTGAAAATAAACTAGATAGTATATTCATTTTGACATTACTAAAATGTATTGCATTTTATTCCTGAAGATCTATTATCATGCCATTAAGTTGTTAACGTCTTTAAAAATAAAAGAAAAGTAAAATCTTTAACATTATTCTTTTAAAGAGATGCTATCGTAATCATCAACTCCTTACTGGTACGCTAATGAATTTTTCAACAGTTGGAAGGTTTAAATTTACACAATCATATCTTCAGGCCACCAAACCAGTATTGCCACCTCTGACTTTGATAATATTCATATACTAATCACCGTCTGTTATTCGTATACTTGTTGTTATTCGTAAAAATGTGTTTGCGAATTCTTATTATTTATTCAACCTTGAAGATTAGATATTTTTTATATACGCAGCAAAAATGGAAATATATATATATATGAACGTGTAAAATGAATATATATTCTAAGCATTTACAGATTTTTTTTTGCATATAGTTTTACGACAAGTCCCCCAATTCAATTTTTGCAAAATTTACCAATGTGTTGAAACCTCGTAAAAGGTTCTCAATTTTAATGAAGATTTGATTTGTTGCATTATAGCTTCATTTTGAAGCTTGCAAAAGTTTTTGAAGATAGATCTATTAATTTTGAATCAAGGTCAAACAAAAGAGTTATTGCTCTGTCGATAATTCACTCCTTTCACTACTACAAAAATAAGAAGACGTATTACCTTTAACATAATTTAATATCTACCAATTATTCAATAATAGGTATCGTCTGTGAATAAGAATTCTGACACACTGGGTTGCATCGTCCTTTCGTCATAAAGGAATGATCTTGAACCATTTAATTATTGTAATTTTAAACATCTAAACTAAAAATAATTCACCTAAATCTGTTTTAATTTGATAAATTATACGAAATTTGGAAAAATCGTCATTATAGACTCTAAGTTGAATCATACCGTCAAAATGGTCTCAAAACAGAATGTATCATTCCATTAAATAGTAAAAAAGGGAATTACTAAGCTAAATATCTAATTGAAATCATTTTCTTAGAATCTTAACAATACAATATGAATACCTTCATTCAAAACAATTGCATCATTTAATAGAAAGCCAAGGGGAAAAAAATCTTCAAGAAATACATTCAAAATACAGACATTCAACCCACAATAGTGAGGCTCCATTTCGCGCTACTTAATTAAGCCTTAATTTGGCTCCATCCGAAAGACAAGCTTCGAATCAATAGCTCCGGCGAAAGAGGAGCTCGGAATAGAGCTCTTTGTGAATAAATTTGCGTGTGAAGAATAGAGATCACTTAGACGATCTACATCAGCGTATGCTCCTTAGCTTTCCCTTCCAGGTGTACAGGAACTCTTTCAGCAGAACAGCATTTTCTCTTAATATGCTTGAATCATAACCCGTGAAATGAATAATCGATCGACTCGGCGCGCGGGAGATTTATGCTTAATTACTTTATCATTAGGATCAATGTCAGAAGGTGCTTTAGATGTCTCAACAGAGCCAAGGACAGCTCACCTAAAACACGGTTGTCAAGGCATGAGTTGCGACGGGGACGGGAAGTCAGATTTGGGGTGGAACTTTACAAAAAATTAATGAATAAATAAAGGAGATAATATGAATTTCATACATGTGATATGGAGCGTATGTTAGAAAGATAATTAATTCACTCCTTAGAAATTTTTGAGCTTTTTTTCTTCAGATAATCTAGCATTATTTGGTTAAAGGTCTTCAGATGAGCATTTAAATGAATGAAAAAAGAGATAATTCATTCTAGAAGCTTCAAGGTATATTGTGAAATCAGGTTATACCTACTAGTTTATTAATTTGGCTAACGGCATAGTTAATTCGCTTATAAGTTTTATTCCGTATTTACACATTTTTTTTTTGTTTAATTTTCAAATAGTCTTTAATATTCATTTGAATAATAAAATATTTAATTTCCCCTGGGATAATTTTATGAATATGGATAATTCATAATATGGACCAAGAATAATTTTATTTCATCGTATAGATTATTATTTCTTATTTTTAACTATAATTATAAATATACTATTATTATATATATGATAAATAAAATCTAATATATAATTATTACACACTAATTACTTTTTCCTTATTTTTTCAATAAATATATATTTTTTATATATTTCATTAGAGTAAAGAAGGCAATCTAGACGTGGTGGGAAGAAAATAGTAAGGGCTAGTCTTTCTTCATCTAAAATCTGCGGTGTATTCGATCTGATTGTATTTTTAAACTTACTTGGAACTATGAGTTTTATTTTCGTATTGTATGGAAGTATAAAAGATGGATAACGATTTAGAATAGTTAATTACTTCTCCAGTATAATTCGAACAGTAGTAAAACAGGATGAAGAAACTTCATCAAAGATATAATAACAATAAAAATTAACGAAATATTCACAATCTCCTTTTTATATAATATGAATTTTTATAGTATAATTAAAACATTACAGTTTTGGTAAAATATGTTTCATTACTATTTATACAAGTCACAAACCATCCTATATGCAAGTTATAAAAATAAAACTTTATAGTTGCATTAATAAAATGAATTTGAGATAAATCGCACTGAAATGCATTTGATTGATTATTATAGAACTAAATAACAATGATTTCTCGAAGGTAATGCAGTACTCAAACAAAAATATATAAACTAATGTTGAATAAATCATTCGAAAATTTGAAGCTTTAAATCTCTGGTGCTTATAAATTAAACTGTTCATTGAGAAATTCATTATGAAAGAAAGACAATCTCATTTTGAAAGAAAATTTTCACCGTCGAATCATTTCTAAAGAGAACTAGTAATTTGATTACTTGTAAAACAGACAAAGTAAGAATATATATTTTAAATCGAAAGAAGTTTTGAAATGGCATTATTACTTTATTGGTGGTAAAATATAAGACATCTAATTTCTCCACTTTCGTATATTTTTTACGAGAATTAGATTCACTCGAATAAATTGCAAACATCACCGAAGGGTAACAAGGCATGAAATAAACAACAATATGGTATATTTCTAACATTTTTTCTTTCAATTATTATTTTTCATATTTATCACATTTCGCTTGAAGGACTTCGGAAAGGATGTAATTAAATAAATCCTGAAATGAACGACAGAAAAAAAACACCGCTCAAAATCTTTTTGTTTTATATTTTTCATAAACGACAAATCTATATTATACCAAAACAGGAGAAAATTTTCGAAAAAAAAAAGAGGAAAAAGAAAACATAATTGCTTAGAGAGAAATCTAAGTTAAATATTCTTACTCTTTCATTCCAATCCGTTTTTGAACTAAAAGTATTTTTCATAGCGCCTTGCCCTAGAGGCCACACAAATATAAGAAAATAAAGCCATAACAAAGGTATCATTAAATCATCTTTTTTTTAAAAAAAATAAATACAGCACATACCATTTTTTTCAGATAAAAAACACTGCTTTCAAAATTATAGTAAATCTGAACCAATACATGTAAGTAAAGTAGCTTGAAATTATTAAAGCGTTTTTAATATCCTGAGGCTTTGAGTTATGCTGCTTTGAATAAATGAAAATTCATTCGAAAGACAAATTATATGCAAAAAGAGAAATTCCCTATTTATGAAGAAATGCCTTGAGACCAAACCAGAAAGAAGATATATTAGCTTTCTTGTGAAGATTTCCTAGACAAAACAGCGCGCAAGGTCAATTTGAAACTAAGGATATCAAATTCAAGATAAACATATTTTATTTTTCTTAACAAATGGAAATATCTGAGATTTATTTTACTCATATAATGTCTGGGGAATATCATTTTATGTTATTAAACCCTTAAACATCGTGCCCATGCATCATATGAGCATCGAATTGCCACTTTTGAAATTTAAAAACTGAAACTAAATTATTCAAAGACGCTATTATTCGATTCGGAAATTACAAATAACACACAAACACGCCAAGTATTTTATATATTCATTAACTAATTCCAGGAACGAAAGATGTCATCCAATTAAATAGCAGAGAAAATAAATTAATTAAGGCGTTGAATCGAATTAAATTAACGCTATACATCTTAATGATTCACATGTGCAACACCCTATCTTTGCATTTTAAGTTAATATAAAATAATTTAATTATGGATTAATTAGTTTTTAATAATTTAATAACTGAAGCAAAGTCGATTTAAGATAAATATTATTTTTACACCATTATTATAAGCTCAAATTTGTTACTGTTATTAATTTTAATGGAGCACATTATTGATTCTTTAGATATTATTCTTACATTCCCCACTTTCAATAAAAGAGGTTTATGTAATTTCTATTGAACGTCAGCAGTGCAGTTTAGAGTTAAAACAGTTTCACAAAGAAAGCATTTGAATATTCATATTTACATTTGTGTAAATTAAGTTAAATAGAACAATTTAATTACCAATTAATAAATTTTTAAAAATTAAATAATTGAAGCGAGGTCGATTTCTAATAAAATTTGTTTTTACTCAATTCTTGTTAGTTCAAATTTAATAGCTTATTAATTTTAAACATGCTGATAATTGATTCTTTAGCTATTTTTCTTATATTCTTATACAAGATCACTTAATTCTATTAACATAATAAGATTAAAACAATTTTATAAAAGGAAACATTTTTCTAGTAGTAATGAAAAGAGCAATTTGAATGTAAATTGTTAGTTGGAAATGAATATTTAAAATACTTATAGATGAAATTAAAAAAATGAATTGCTCGAAAGCATTAGATAAAACCAATAAAGGACTAGACTCTCATTCAAAATTTAAATCTAATTTCGAAATTTATTTTTTAGTATACAGGCGCAGTATATTATACGGTGCAATACACCATATAAATTGCTTTAATAAATTAAATCCCAATTTTATTAGTTTAGGTAAGGTAAACAACTTACTCCTTTATAAGAATGAATGTTTTTAAACAAAAATTGATTGCAAGACAAAACACTGCAAAAAAAGCTAATACATGGTGTACAAATCAGTAATTTATAATTGAGATTAAAATTCTATTTATCTTAGACCCCTTAGAGATCCTTTTCATTTCAGCTGTAAGTAGATTAATTCCTTTTATATAATCTGGGAATTTTAAATTTAACTGAATGAACAAATTTAATTAGGTTGTGAATAGTTATCTAAGATGTCACCAACTGTCTTGTATTTATTCACATATGAAAAGCTATGTTAATTAACCTATTTGTAAATCCCTTTTCAGCATGTAATTTCTAAATGCAATCCACAAGAAGATAAAATTGCAATTATAATTCGAAAAGTGATAGTTCAGTTACAGCTGGATATCATATTGCCCATATCGGATATCCAAATAGGAAAGATTGCGTTATATTGATATAAATTCGAAGCGTTCAGAATTCCTTCTTAAATTCCTTTAAAAATTAGAAGCATCTCCTATTGAAAATATGTGAATGTTAAAATGTTTCCATGTACTCGTTTGATGTAAAAACAATTTTTCAAGCGTATTAATTAATGTCGGATAACTTTTCCATTTTCAAAAGATCACTGTCTCCAATCGTGTTGTAATATGAAGAAAATGGGAAAGAGGAAATGAAATTTATCTTCATACAAATCTCTAAGAGCATGTTTATTATAAAACAAAATTTATTTACTAATTTTTAAAAATGCAAAAAACACAATGACAAACTCAGGTGGATTCAAACTATGGAGACTTTCAAGCCCAAAACCAAAGTTGGGTAACTTTTATGCTCTAGTTTTATCACTGCTTCAACTTGTTTTAAAAGTTGTAAAAAACACAATGAATAAAAATAAAGATTTTAAACACAAAATATTATTTTATTAAAAATATGGAGATCAAAGTAAAATATTGCAATATTCAGGTACTGACAGAAATACTGCAAGCAAATTGGAATTTTATATAAACATTTTTATAATTTATCTTTAATTTTAATCAATTTTAAGGCATTTTTATTCTTATGATTAATTTCCTAACAGCTTTCAATGATTAATTCAGTACTGTTTTCAATGTCACAAGTTTTTATAATTTTGTTTTAACCTCCATAGGTTTAATAATAATAATTCCTCCTTTTACGTATATTAATGAATGCACATAAAATAAATATTAATTTTCATAATTTTCTAATTTTAGTATTCAATCATATAATAAATATTTATGAAATACTGTAAACATTTTTTTCAAGTTCTCAGCTGGATGGTTCCTGTCATGAGGTATTAAGATTTATTAAAAACTAGTCATTTTACCTGCGGCTCCCTCAATGTTTTTCTGTTTTATAAGAGCGTAAGTAAGAGAAAAACAAAAACACTTCTTCGTCGCATGATATTTAACATCATAATAGACTTCAGTAACCCTAAAAATTTTATTAATGATTTCTAATTAATTGTTATTCTAGAGTTTTCGCATAAGCAATTTTGAAAAAATGGATTAAAAATCAAAGAAAAACTGTAGAAATGACATTGATGTAACTGAAAGGCCAATTATTTGAATTTTATGATGGTGTTATAAAATTACTGTATGACGATACTTTTCGAAATTATGACTGAAAAACGTAAAATCGTTTAACCTCGCTTTTACCCCCCCCCTTTAGAGGAGCATAGAAACTTTTTAATAATGCAATTAATCCTTCTAGGTGCTAAGAAATATGTATGCCCATTTTTTATGCCCATGCCATAAGAAATATGTATTTCGTTTGAATCCATCAATGGATGTGGAATTGTTTAAGATTCAAGCAAACAAACGAGCATTTAGTTATATTATATTATATTAATCGAATAGCTTATAGTTACGTCAAGAAAATATTAAAATAATGACTATCATAAGAAACATGTCGCTGCACAAAATTTCATATATCTGTTACATTAGAGCATGAGTTAAAAATTGATACTAAACCTGCATCTTTGCAAACATGAGAGAAGAGAGAGAGAAAAAAAACAAAGATTAAAAATTAGTTACATATAACTAAAGAGTTAGATTTATTAAAAAATTAATTTACTTAAGCGAAAATAATCAGAAAATAGTCACCATGAATGCTGAACATTGTGGTTATGCAGTTTACAAAAACATTGGATCTCATCTCCGCAAGTTCACAGAATTCAGAAATGTGATATCCTTTTTACGGATGAGTAACACACATCTAATGATAACTTTAAGCAAAGTCGTTCTTTCACAGTCTTCCACCCTCCATCCTTAACCTTGGCAGTTTTTTGACTTTCCTTCCTTTCGCGTTATCTGGTTGGTCAAGGTACTAAGAACAAACAACTAATCATCCATTCAGCTAAATGTAGATTTTATAATGCGCAACTCAGAAAGAAAAATTACTTTTCAGTGAGTAACAAATACCAAAACACATCTAGATTAAAAATTTAAGCCTTGATAATTGGTAACCACAAACGAGTACTGGGGAAATTTCGCATTCCAAAGCTTTAACGCATTTAAGTAAAGAATTGTTTAAACAAAGTTCTAAGAAAAAGAAACAAGTGAAGAGATTAGGTAAGAAGACGCATCTGTAAAACTTAATGCGAAGAGTGAGAAAATAAAAAAAGAACAACAATAAAAAAACTGAATTGTAGAGTGAAAATTAACGAGTTAGAAGCGTCTTCTAAGTCTTCTCTATATTAAAAAAACGCATGAAAAAAATTTTGTTAAGTGAAAAATTTGGTCAACTTTCTTTATAAAAAAAGGCGAAAAAAAATTAAGAAAAATAAATGCGTTTGTTGTAAAGAAACTAGAATAGGGGAGTATAGATCGAGGAGCTTGAAAAGATAAATAGCTTGCATTTTAAAGTTTCTGGGAAAGAGAAAAGGCAGCATAAAATAAATATTTTTAAAAAAATCGCCTGTGAAAGTATAGGAGAGAGTGTATACATATAAAAGCTAGCCGGCATAAGCTTTTTCACGATAATAAATGAGCGCTAAAAATTTCAGAAAATTTATCTATCTTGATTTTTGGGAATTTGAAATTGTTTGATTAAAAATAATAGCTGCCTTCAAAGAAGATGCAATATTGGATAGATATTCGACCAGATTTTATGTAATATGCATAATCTTTTCCATTTTGTATTTTTCTATCTCAAGGGGATGAAAAATTCTGCGGTATCTCCCTTTTATTTCCACGATATTTTATTGCCGTATATATTCATATAAATAATAATATAAATTTCAGATTGAAATATAAATAAAATTATCCTCTATGATTTTTTTCTTACAATTCAATGTTTTTATATTTTTACATATAAATTATGAAACCTTTCTTTTTTGGTGAATTACTTTATGTCCTCTAATTTTTAGTGTTATAGTGTAGCAATAAGATGGAATAATCAATTTCAAAAATTCATAAAGCAATCATTCTTCATGAAGAAAAGCATAAAGAAAAAATTTCTAATATTTACCTCCCCCCCCCCTTCCGCCTAACTGCTTGACGGCTAAAAAAGACTTTCGCTTACTTAAATGTTTTTTTTTTTTTTTTTTTTTTTTTGCGCAACGTTAGTTATTATTTTGCATAAACGAAATATTTCCGATTTAATTCAATGATTCATTTTATTTATTATTTGTTTTAAAAATGCGAAATCATTTCCGCACTTTGCAGTTACAAAAAAGTTTAATCAGCACTCAAACTGTTAAAATACTGTCTTTTAAGTGTTCTTGATAAAACATTTTGTCGAGTTTTATTCTGTTCTGGAAACGAAACGAAACATTATTAACTGAATGGACATTGGAAATGCATTTAGAAGTAGTAATTTTAACATTATCGAGATTTTTTAAAAATTAGTTAAATTAATCTACATATTTTTCAGACATATTTATAAAATGTCATCAATTACCTACATCAAAAACTAACTTCCGAATCTACTTGTGTGTAATGTTGTTTTTAAAGCAGTATTTAAACCATAACCACAAAATGAATACGAATATAAGAAAATATAGATGAATGTTTATTTTTATTCATTTATGTTTCACAGAGTAAATGTTAACATCATAAAATTCCTCAATTGAAAATGCTTATTATTGTTACCAAAACAGAAAGCTCCGGGAATTTTGAAACTGTTATCTTTCCAATGTGCTTACAGGTATAGAAGTAAACCGGTTAATAAAGAAAATTGCAAAAAATAGTTTTAGGCTTAGCAAATTAAATTTATTTTTGATTAATTGTTAGTAATTATAAATAATCATTTTTATAAGAACAGTAAGTTCAAAATTAATTTGTGAAACTTTGTACCTCTAGCATTTAATTTTAGAGACTTAAGTATATGAAACTGAAACACAAAAAAATACGTGCTAAACAGGATTATCTTACTCTTAAAAGTTTTTGAAATATCTATCTTTCATAATGAGATTGATTACATGCCCAAAATGCATTTTAAAATAATAAAACCGTAAATAAAGGAAATTGGAGAAGATATTAAATGCCATTAAAATTATTTCGTACTTGAATATCCATTCATCAAGTTAAAATTTCCTAATGAAGCCCCTATTACGCAAGATAATTTTCAATATCGTTACAAGATTTTTACAGTATGTTATAACATTGTGAACAGACAACAACTTCGTAAAAATACTGTACAAAATTTTGGTACTGTTAGAAACAAGGAGTTCAATAATAATTCTGTTAAAGTAAACTAGAATTTTTAGCTTAATTCATCACTTATTCTATGGAAAGAAATTAACATAATTCTTCATTAAATTCCGAGTAGCATAAAATACTTTGCAGCACTGGGACGACATTTTTATGACCTTCCATACTGTTACGAATGTCGAACATTAATGCAAAATATGGTACAATATATTAGTGTTAATAAAGATAGGGAATATTTTTTATTATATTAAACAAGAATTTATTTAATTCTAAACAATGTTTGCTTTCAAAAACAAGGTTGAAAACCTAGTCTAGATTTCAGACGGTAAACAATACCATCAACAGAAAATTCACTTTTACAATAAGCGCGAGAGGCTGATTAATAAAAATAATAAAAAAAGAAACTTAATGTTAAGTCTGAGCTTCACTTAATCAATGCAGTAAATGAATGACTTTTGGGGGAGTCTTTACAAATCCAGCCGAGCAGCGCCGCTCTGCTCTGTGTTTGAAGTTGTCTTTCTTCTCTCCACCATTCCCCTGAATAGCAAGGCAAACTGTGCCTGGAAGACAATGGTCCAAGGGAAAAGGGGAGAGAAAGGTCAACTCTAGGGTGAGATTCTATCCCAATCAATATCTCTTTTCCAGCAAGGATTCGAACGGAGTTTAGCCATCCCTCCCAACTTCTTCGGCTGGCAGACTGTCGAAGAAGCATCGGATCACGCTCTCTAGCCATCGATTGCAGTTTCAACTGTTTTCCTTTAAATACATTCTCATGAAAGAGGCAGGGGGATCATTTGGGGAAGGAAAAAGGCCACACACTCCAACTGAAAAGAGCGAAAAGAGTGGGAATTCTGGAAAAAGAGGAGGCTCCGCCAAGAAATAAAAGAGAGTGGAGGGAAAATTGATAAAATGTGGTGGAACAGAATACCGGATTGCTGATGTACCAGCTGAGCACCGTTGAAGAACAAGGATAGACGCATTTTGAATTTTTATGCGTAGAATGAATGCACTAGGGGTTATGTTCGAGAAAAGTTCGTAACAAGCTGGTAGAAAGAGTGTTACTCAAAATTGTTTCATAAAAGTGAATTATGCATAATTTAATAGTTAAAGCTTTTTCACATAACTTTAACTATTGAAAACAACTTTAACTAAAGAAGTTTGTGCCATTAAATTCAATCCGAATAGGTTTATAAATTCTTTCTTCTGATGAATATATATATCGATTTTCTTAGAATTTCATTTAAATGTCTTTCGTTTCATTTAATTAATTTAATTAGAAATATTTCATCTTATGCCAAACAAAAGTAGTTAAATATTTTTTTTATATAATATGTTAAAAGATGAAAATTCATCATCAAATCCTGGTTGTCACACTTGGTAGATAGTAACATTTCTTCTACTTTAGATAGTAATTTAAATTTCAAACATGTATCACAAATCTTGACGTGAATAAATTATCTATTGAAATATAAACTAAATTATTTAAAAACCTATCCTGAAGACTTAAAATTATAATCACAATGAAAATAGTATTTTAATTAATTGAGAATAAAAGAAATGAGTTTTAAGTATTACTAGAAGCGATGACATAACGATAATTCAAGCAACAAAAAATTTCCTATTTTATTTGAAAGATTTTACTCATTTAGGACATTAAAATTTTACAAATTAAAGTAAATTATTTGCAAGTACTTTGCATTCCAATGTTTTATTTTATAAACAACAGGGTCATATAATGCTCATTAATATCATTGAAGAAGTAGTTCGACCAATAAATAGCGGATATGCCAGTAATTTTAATATATGAATATATTGGTTTAGATACCTCAGATAAATATTTAGTCCTTATCTAAAAGTAAAGGAAAAAATCATGAAAAATATGTCCTTAATGCTACATAGAAAAATAATGATGATTTTTCATGCCTCAAAAATATGCAATGGCTATCAAAATAGAATTCAAATATTATTTTAATAATTTACTTTAGGTGCATAACTATTTTAATATGGATGAGAGATTCCATTCTAAGACAGTAAATTGATATCCTTGTAAAATAAGAATTTCAGTGTTTTTAGCTTCTTTTTCAGGTTTTCTGTTCAAAAAAAGAATTCTTTGAATCAAAATTTTTGGCCTTTGAATTTTGAATACCACGTTTTAGATTTTAAAACCGAATACTTTTCTTCGCTTTCCCATTGAAGTAAGATATTTTCATATATTTTACCATATTTTATTTTAAAATATAGAGTTTCTACAAAAAATGACTTTGTAACTTTCTAAAAAAATCGTTTACATTTATCCGAGATAGGAATACGCTTTCTTTTTTCTTTACTCTTCAAAATAATAAAATGTTAGAATATCCTGCTGTCTACTATATATATGGTAAAATAAGTCTGTATTGCTTAGCCAATAGCTTTTATTATTTTTATTTTACTTAAAATTGGATCGAATAATTTATGTTTCATTACAAAGTGAAATGAAGAATAATTAAGATGGTTCCCGAATATCGCACCTATTTCAATTAATTTCACCTCAATTTCGAAATTATTTTAAATGAAATGCCATTATATTTGTAATCATGTAAATAGAATAACAAGAATTGACTCTCCAAGCTAAGGCAGCATTTTCAATAATTATATGAGCTATCTGAAAATAAATCCAGACGCTTTTGCAAAGAAGCAAATTACGATTCTTAGGCAATGCTAAGCTAGCGTCGCCCATCAACTATATTTTATAATTGAGAAGAGATTTCAGAATTTTTCGAAAAAATAGTTTTAAAGAACTTTGTTTAATAACGAATCACCGAAGATTTAAAAAAAAAAAAAATCTCTCAACTTTAATATTTCACCAGACATATCTAAAAGACTTTTGATATAATTAAAAGAAAAACAATAAAGTTACTGTGACTGTACTCAGGGGAGAAATATTATCATTTTCTGTATAAGACGAAAGTGAATAGACGCATACGCTTTATATTTTGTGCATTCGTTTATTTCATCAACAGTTTCATTTGACTACTTCGAATATTAATTAGATTTTGTGTTAACTTTAGAGAGATTCACAGATGAAAAAAATATGAAAGCCTTCACATTTTGTTATCTGTTTGAAGAATATAATGACTATTAATAAGAGCATGCATTTCTTTTATTCAAATTGGACTAAAATGACTAATCAGATCTATTCGTCTTTTAAGATTAGTAGTAGTAATATATCTTAACCTTTTCAAGACGATGGGACATTTAAGAGCATTTAAACCAATGAGAATTTTATCAAATCGGTCTCGAAAGGGTTAAAAACCAACAGTTTGCATCCGCGCGTGATAATGATATACAAAACAAATTTTTAAGGTAAATCTATTGCGATTATTAGCAAGCACCATAAGTTCGCTTACGAAAATGTGGTCAAGTTCCCTTCAAAACATAAAGACAGCTATTGAGTAATCATATCAGTATTCTACAGAAACAACTGAATATCCATTATTAACCTCGTATGCACCTGTAAAACAAGCTGAAATAGAAAATTTTATAAAATAAAAGCATGCCATTGTTTCCTTAAACCTTGTCCGTATTCCAGTTCAGAATTACCTAGTATATAAGAGAAAGTACCTTATTACGAAAAATGATCCACGCTAATGAAAGAAAAATCTTTTATCGCAAAGATCTACTATTAAATAAAAGTGAAAAAGTAACCCTCTATTATGCAACTATTTCTTTGTTAGGTTACAAAACGCATCCTATTATCTGTTGATCGGCAAAACTAAGACTCATCGAAATCTTCCTCTTCTCCTATATTTTTATTTTCCGCTGAGGAAGTGGCTTACTGCTCCAGCGTCCAAAGAAAACTGAGGGATCCGACACTCTTTGTCCGACTCTGTCACGAGTGATGGAAAGTTGTTGCAGTGGCTTTCCTCCTTTCTTCCCAGCTGTCCGGGGCAAGAAATGAATGTCTACCATCAACGCCGGCGAGATCCTTCAGAGGAACAGAGGTCAAACCAGGAGATCTCATTTCGGGAAGGAAATCCTTCCCAAAAGTCTGGCAAAAGTCCAAAAACATTAAACTCGCCCCCATCAAATAAAATAAAAAGAATTATCCCGAAAGTTGGAAAAGAATAGGACTAGGAGGAGTAACTAGAAATATATTATGAAAATGATGAAAAGACATCTGAATTTGTTGGTTTAAGACAAGATAATTTAGATGGCTTTCTAAATTCTTAAACATACATATGTTAAAGCTCTTTAGAATTCAAAAATATGATAAGAAGTAAGAGATGTATGTTAAAAATAACTTTTCATTTTATGGAGTAAATGCATAATTTAGTTTCACTGAATTTTATAAAAAAAAACTGTTTCATGTCAGAAGACTTTCTTTTTAAGTGCTTTTTAAGATCTTTCTTGATTTTAAAAATAATTTTTTATGCCTCCAGAAACACTTACGTTGCTAAATGACTTGGAAAAAGGAAGGCATTGTAGAAATTACAATACGTTCCTTTCCGAATTGCACAATTTATCAAATTGTGTAATTCGGCGCCAGTATTTTTTATCTTATCAGGTATCGGTAAGGTTATTTTCAATTAATTGGCAAGTTATTAAAAATTTATTTTGATCGCATTTTTTTTATCTGTTTAGCCACGTGAGAAATAGTCATACATAGAATAAGCCAAAGCTTTTTATAGTCCAAACATACAATTAGGCCATTAAAGTATATAGACAATAATTAAAAGATTAAATAATATATTCACCATAAATTCACATGTAAGCAATATTGTTAATCTTTTAGTTTAAAGTCTTCTCCGTATTTTTTCTACAAATTGTTTATGTATCCATATAATTAAATAAAATATATTAATTTAATGGTCACAAAAAAAGTTCCACTTTTATGCATCAGCAAATAATAGCACATTGTATTTCTGAGGTATTCAGTAAAACGCGATAATATATTTTAATAAATACACTTGGCACAAATATCTAGAACGAGTTTATGCAAAAAATATTATGGGCTTTCTTAAATTTATAATACCTAATTTTATGGTCATTTTCTACAAGATTTCATTGTCCAGATGCAATTCAACGACTGTATTTCAAGGGAATCATCAAATGATTTTAGCGATTTGTTCCTAACCCCTTGAAAGGTCTTTAAGATTAAAGCGATGAAATAATTACTCTTTGATTTACTTTGTCTGGGCAATCAAACGATTTGGAACAAAAGGGAAGACTAAAGGAGAAAAAAAAAATCTATTGGAAGCATAAAAAAGGCCAAGGACATTTTTTTTCTCTTTGAAGAGTATATGTTTAAATTCTTTTAATGTGTTTCATACCGAATGAAGCACTCAGAAACTTCAAATAGGTTCAGAAAAAAAAAAAAAATCAGAGCTGCAGTTTGAACACAGTTGAAAAAAATATCTTTAGTAGAAAGACTTCTCAAATTTCAATCTTTTTTTTCTTTCTTTAACTACTAGATTTGATTTAAAAATATTTTAAAATCACATCAA
The DNA here is from genome assembly GCF_947563725.1 of Argiope bruennichi. Lineage (NCBI taxonomy): Eukaryota > Metazoa > Arthropoda > Arachnida > Araneae > Araneidae > Argiope > Argiope bruennichi. Next base: position 79,520,080 of record NC_079163.1, read on the forward strand.
ATGCTTGGGAATGTTTTATTCAGAAGAATTTTATATGATAAAGCTAAAAGTTTTGAGATTTAAAGCTTGACTAGGAGAAATAAAAAGCAATTCTTTGAGAGGGAGCTGAGTATTTAAAATAATTTAAAAAATAATGTATAACATTTCCATTTTTATTAAAATTAATAAAATGTAAAAGCTTCTAAACCTAATGAAAGTTTATTAAAACTGCAGATTACATGAAGGAGTCATAATGACTTTTATTTCTATAAAAATGAGTTTTTCCATTTTTTGTGTGTAATCTCCAGACGCAAAATGTAAAAATCTCATCTTTATATAAAAAGAAGACATTAGGACTATATATATATATATATATATAAAATCCACATTTCCTAAACATTGCGCATTAATTTTCTAAGACAATTGAAAGAATACCGCCAGCTTTTCAAAGTCCAAATCTTAATTAAATATTCAATTAATTAGAAATTAATTGAAATTCTGCCGTTTTACTGCATTAATTTCGGAGAAAATTATTTTAGAAGCAATATTTTAAAACCGTCCTAAAATTCGAAATTTTACCTTTTCAGTTATACCAATTCTGTGCTGTTTTTTCCGCAATTATTATGATTTCTTTTAAAATTTAATGCAGGCTATTTTGAGATACAGTAACTGTTAGACCCCGACCTACTTAAACACTATTTTTTTGAAATTTCTGCTTCATATTCTTTTTTTTTTTAATTTTTAATTGGTTTAAAGTATTGATTTAATGATACCTAAAATAAAGAATTGTTTGTCGTCATTTTCAGGAGAGACAAATGGTCAAGTTTTAGTTTAGTTTAGTTATATTAACGTCCCGTTGTAAAGCAGCAATAGGGCTATTATGGGACGGACCTCAACGACACCTGAGCTGACACCCCCCTCACCACGCCACACCACACCACACCAGCGGGAGGACGTTTGGCATGACTTGCAACAGACCCCCTTACACGACGGTTCTTCGGCGGAATCGGGTCTCGAACCTGAAACCCTACGGTTCACAAGCCCAGACCTTACCACCAGGTCACCGCGGCCCAGACAAATAGTCAAACTAGTTAATCAAAGAGTGAGGTGGGATCAAAGGAGTATAAGAAATGTGTAAAGGAATGTGTGAACTATAATAATTCATTCAAAATTAGTTTTCACATTAAAAATATTATACATGAAAGTATTTAAGTTCCGGATGACGCCAGGTATATCAACTAATGTTCAATAAAAATAATTATATTTCATAAATGCTCATGTATTAAGTGAGTTGAATTTTCTAAGCTATTGTTATTTAATGGAAGCATATAACTTGCATCATGCTTGGATGAGATAAACCATAAAGGACCGGACAAAATATGATTTGCTAGGATATGATCGCGTAATTGAATCACGTTTTCTTATTTAGAAAACTGGTAGGTTGAATATGCATTTCCACAAAAATTGGAATGCTGCATTCATGCTAATTTTGCGCTTGTCCTGGGAAACTACTGTGGTGAAATTTTCATTGAAAATTATCTACAAATCATCTCTCTTTTTTCAAGCAACTTAATGAAGAAGTGCTGAGTTTCGTAACTATTCATGATTTTCATTTTTTAAAAACAAATTCTCCATGAAGGAAAGACAATAGTATTTCAATACAACGCTTCGTTTATAAACCTAGTTTAGTTAGAAGTTTCTTACACATTAGATAAAATGTAAAAATAATAATAATAAGCATAAATATTTTTTTCAGATAGAGATTAATATTAGTTACAGCTGCGGAAATAAGTATATCCTTCTGTTTGTACTATAATTGGATGTTTGTAGCTGGTTTAGAAGAAAGAGATTTAAACCTTAAATCACGATATTTTAAAATACTTTTAAAGAACACACTTGTAAATCTACTGTGATATATTAAAACTTAATATAAAATCATTTCAAAATCATTTTCAATCCATCAATACATTGATTGTTCTTCGCATTCTACAACACCTAAAGAACAATCCACAAACGTACCTTATGTCGATGTTGTATTTTTTTTTTCAGGACGTATCGAGGTACTGTTTGTTAACGGGCATTCATTAGGATTCCCAAAAATAAAGAAAATTAGTGTGCCACAAGACATTTATCAAAGTAAGATCAGTCGTATCTCGGCAAATCCCAGAATTTCCCATCACCAAAGCAAAAAAGAAAATAAAAGAGGAATTACGTACTCTGCCAGAAAATCTCCCGGAACATGTATTTTTTATTTTTTTGCGTCTTTTTAGTGTCAAGCAACCCAGAAGTTTGCCATCGAGATTGTTCCAGGAACAGCTTATGTCTTTGACAGCTGTCATTTTGTTTTGGTTTGAGGTTAGTGGAGAGACGAGCATGTCGGAAATCTTGTATAGGATCGACATAAAAAGTAACAGCTTAAAAAAGAAAATGTAAGACCAAATTTTGCACTGCAAGAACTTACAAATGCAAATCTGCTGTTGTTTCTATACTTGAAATGAATAAATTTTGTCATATTATATATATATTTATATATAAAAAGAGAGACAGCGGATTGGAGCACCTCGCATCATTCCTGTATTCGTAAAAGGGGTTACATAATTTTTATTTCGCTATCGATAGATTTACAACTATACAATGTTTTTCCAGTCCGTTTTTAACCAGCAAATCTGCAGTACCAAAGACTTTTTAAAGTCAGATTAACTAATAATATCAAGATAAATTTAATTTATTACATCTATTTAATTAATACTAATGAATTTTGTTTTTAATTGATATTCCATTTTAAAACAACATCAAAAGGCATTCGAAATATCTTTACAGTTTTGAGCTGTGATAGACAAAGTCTAAATCAGCACCCTTATTTTCTAAATTTAACATCACTTTGTCATGGACAAAGACAGATTCACAGTCTATGTACACTGATATAATTTTGATGTAGTCGGGGCCTCAAAACTGCCATGGTCTAAACCTAAAACAAAAATTATCCCACTAATCCACAGAATAGTAATAGAAGTGGTCAGAATTTCAGCTCTCCTAAATGAGATTTCAACCCAAGGTTCAAAAAAAAGCTCTTCCAATTCGTAAATCTTATCTATAGTTAAAGAAACGCTGTTTGTGCAATAAAATATTAAGAGAAACACCGTATGTATTGTGGGCCCTATAAATTGAAAATCAAATTTTACTTTCCATATTAGCTTGTAAGATGCGCGGTGAATCTAAATTATTGAGGAAAACTTCCTACCGCATTGATCTCATAAATTCGGAATCTAATACCGAACGCGAGATTGGAATTTTAGGAGTTTAATCTGAATGTCAATTAATTGAATAGTTCCAGCCATGCGTTTTCGTATCTATTTAAGTTAGGCATTAGTTTATCATGGAACTCTTATTAAATAGAGAAAAGGATGCATTGTATTAACAATGAAATAAGTGCTCGGAATTTTACGTTACTTTGAAGAATACATAATCGATTCTTCTTATTATTTTAGAAGATTCCTTTCTCCATGAATTAGCATAGAATACGGATTCTACAATCAGAAATTTGAAGAAAAATATTGAAAATGAAAGAAAGTTTTCAACAGAAATATAGTATAAATTACTAGTTTGAATGGGAAAAGCAAATTCACAGGGGAAAAATGATCCTCTGCATTTTTCTATATTTTTCTCCTTAGTGTAAATGTAAACAAAATAAAATTAATTGATTCTGCTAAAGTTATTTTTGGTAAATATTTGCTTTTTTCTATATTGAAGTTTACTCATTAAGGGAGGCAAAGCCATGACGCGATATGCTTCGAAAAAAAATTAAGTTTTTAAAGCGATCCAAATCTTATCCTAATTTAAAAAAATAAAAATAACAAGTATCTTTTCATATAATCTATAGAAGTATATGAAAACTAAGCCCTACTTTCAAGTAATAACATATTATTTGTATATGAAAAGTTAATAATTTTAGAATATCTTTCAATCTCTCGAGATCTTTTTTTTTAAAGATGAAATAAGAAATATTTCGCTTCGTATCATTATTTTTAAACTGATATGTATTCAAATTTTACTTTAAATAAAATTAATAGGAAAAGTTGATTATTATATCCGAAAGTAAATTGAAACATTCAATTCAAGCTTGAACAAAGCCCTGAGTCTTTCAAAACCAGTCGTATTACATCCTGTAAACATCCCTTAAACACTCGCATTTCCTTCCTGGAAATTGTCATGGCTTAACTTCGCCAAAGCCACAGCAATAAGAAAATCCCAGAAAGAATTTCCTAGAAGTATTAATACCACAAAGCATAGCGTTTGCACCCATCGTCGTAAAGTCAAGTTTATAATGGCAGGGTGGAATTTTCGTGCGAGTAGTTGGTAGAACAGTTGTGGCGAAGTACATTTCAACGTGCAGCGAAGGCAATCGCTTTTTAGCGCAGACATTTTACTTTCTCACCCTCTTCTCTTTGCGCTTTTTAAATTCCATCTACACATATTTCCGAATAAACTTAGAAGAAATTCCTAGATGAAAATGGGAACATTTAAGCCTTTTGCATTATTCTCACGTTTCCTTCAAATGTTACAGGCATAAAATGAGTTTAAATTTATTAACTCATTTGAATATTTCTTTCACTTGGCAGCATACATTTTAACTAAGAGAGGGCTTAGGTTTTTATTGAATGACTTCCAAACATTATGACTGTGATGATTCATAACATTTAAGTTATTCTGACACCTGACAATGACACTAAGATACCTTAGGAATCACGTTTCGACATTTGAGCGGTGGATTGCTTTCCTAAGAAATGTCTAACTACAACTTTACAATGACTTTCGGTAATTGTATGCATTTCCACTATACATCACATTTCGCAAATTTCACTATCTACTGGAAAATCGCTTGATATTTTTTTTAAATAATACTTTAAAAACATTACGGCGAAATTAAAATAATGATATATTTTCTAAGCTAGAATGAATCTTAATTCTTAAAATGAGTGTTTTGCTTTTGATAGCAAAAATGAGCATTTCTTCTGTTTTAAAGATTTAATTTGTAAATCATATATTTTTCGCATTAAAAGAAAAAAAAATGCGTTAAGTACACGAAGCTTTCATGAAAATGGTAAAATCCTTTTTCCCTCTTGGCACTTTTCCTAATGGAATTAAATAAATTTTAGTTAAAATCCCTGCAATCCAAAATGGAGAAGTTTTTTTCTCTTCAGCTAAAATTCTAGTTAGTGATATTGACTTGTAATAATTGCTGCAAAATATAGTACTACCTGATAAGGATCTACATACTATTAGCTTTATACAGATTATTTTTGTATAAAGTTTTCACAAAGAAGTATATTATAACCTTTCGTTTGTCAGATTTCAAGCATTTTTATTTCACTTGATTTATTTTACGTTTGTAAAAATGGAATGGTCTAATTGAATTTTCACTCCCTTTCTGATATTCGTGAATTCTGAATTATTTCGCTTTGGTGTATTCGGTGCCAATATATTGTTTTAATATTTAGTATTTATTTTCAGTTTATCAATCAAGTTAAATAAATTTATCAATTAAGTTAAATAAATTTATCAATTAAGTTAAATAAATTTTGATTTTGCTTTAGGGGCACGATCTTAAGATGAATTTCAGAAAAAAAATTCAATTTCTAGAATACATAATATTTAAAACACTGATTTTATAAGACAAAAAGAAACTTTAAAACTTTATATATTTAATACAGAATTAAAAGTTTGATTAAAATTTTTTTCATTAATTATTTTGTTTTACTTAAAATATTATTAGAAAGAGAAACTTTTTGTTAATTTTTAAAAGAAAGTGTAATGGAATAGATGACTTTTTGTATAAAAGAAAAATTCTATATATGTAAATTCGAGATCGTCAAATCTTGGATGCTTAAAATTTACCCTAAGCACTCGGATGGTGCCTCTCACTCACCACTCAAGACGGTGCATCATTTTGACGTCTTATTTATCTTTTTAATTTTGATTTTTAAAAAATACATAAAGAATGGTAAGAAAATGTAGATTGTAGTAATGTAAATGCAAATATAGTGTAGATGTAGAAAATGTAGATTTTCGGTAAAATTCAACTTAAAACTACAATATATATTTCATAGCAATAATCAAGTCCTTGTGCTTACTGAATAATTTTGCATCGAATTACTTTTCTGAGTGCAAAGGATTTAAAATTATTTTAGGACCAATAGAATTATCTTTTCATTAAATCAAAACTTTGTCGTTACTTTGGAAGTAAAATTTGAAGCGAGTATAATTTGAATATTTGAAAATATGTAAAATGAACTAAACTAAAAATGGAACAGAATCAAAGCTTTAAAAAAGTAATTTATAAAATTACACCAGCATCCACCATAATTGAAGAATTTTAATCAATATGAAATTAGCGGAGCATGCAAGACATCTTGCACATTGAAAAATTTTATTATATTGATTCTGCCGTTAAAGCAGGAACAAAGCTTTTTCCAAATTTAAATGGCATAGATAATTAAAAAAAACATTTCAAGAAATTTGACCCTCATTTTTTATTCTTTTTTTCCCCATCCTCTATATAAAAACTTCATGCTCGACCTCTCAATGGAAAGCATTTTTGTGTGGTATGAATAAACGTTTTCTTCCCATCCCATCCCATCAGTTCCGTGCTTGTCACACCCCTTCCTTTTCCTACGACTTTCAAAATATTCCACGTCATTTTTTCGCAACAGACTTTCCTGCCCGGTAGCATCCGGTGATGTTTCAGACATTTCCTCACCACAAATGACCTCGGGCATCTTCTATACATAACACGCAAAAAAAAAAAAAAAAAGTATTTTGTGTTGTTGGTTGTTGAAAAAAGAGCTCGGAGACTGGTTTTTTGGCACAACTAAATATTAAAAATGCCACATTTAGGACGACGCGAACATAACGCCAAGCATGTCTAACCGGCGAACCACTTTATAGCCGCTGTATTTGCGGCCAAGCTCACATTTCTTGCTTCCAAATTTTTACATCGACGAATGCTGAAGAAGGAATTCAGATAAACTCTCACCCACAAAGAACATCCCTAATTCAGATAAAGAACTATATATATTCTGCAATAAATCTACGTAAAATAAAGAAAATACATAAATAAAAATAAGAAATAAAATAATCTAACCGAAATATTTGATGACGATTAATTTGAATTTACGTATCGTTTGAAAGATTCACAAGGGCTAGATTTTAGAGAATAAAAAGGCATGAAATATAACTAAAGTGTTTACTACATAAACGAGGCCACAGAGAATACGATCAATGACAAGCGCATAAAAGGTCTTTTAAAATATCGAAAAACTTTTTTAAATATCGAAACCCGACATTTCAGCTTATAACTGAACTTCTTAGCCTGTGCACTTAGCCTTCAAATAGGCTCGTGTAGTAAAATTCTGTGGTCACATGTAGTTCAGTCCGATTCTAGAATGTTAGCAATAGAAAATAATTTTAAAAAGTTTCTTAAGACATTTGCTTAAATTTTATCTGTAAATTAAAGTACTAGGTGTATTTTTCATACACCACTAACAAATTTACTCCTTCGATGCATTTTGGAATAAATTTTGGATCAAAGTAAATAACTAGAATATTTTAAAATAAAACATAAATATTTTGAAACAATTTGAATATTTTATATCCTTTTCTACCTTCTATAAATACATATTAAACCAAAACTGAGAAGCGTAAAAATTTTTCGATCTGAAAAGTAGCAAGAAAGGATAAAACAAAAATTTGATCTAGTATAGTATGCGGCAAAGAGATCGGCTTTCAGAAATCCTCGCACAACGGACATTTAAAATACTTGGTTTGGAACATTTTAAAAGTCTGCAAAAATAAATATTCCAACTGCGGCATTTGAGGAGGAATAAAAAGACATGAAATATACAATTCTAGCTACATAAAAGAGACTGCAGTGAGCATAATTAACACCTTTCGCTAGAAAAGATTTTGTTCAAGACGCATATCGCAAACAAGCGTTCTGGCATTTTAATATAGCGGTATCTGACAAATTTGACTTGCAGACAGTATTTTCTCTGGAGAACAAACGGGAGCGTCAAGAGAAAGCATTGGATCAAGAGAATAATAAGACGATCTCAAGGATTGCATAACGCATTCCTTGGAGTATCTTTCTTCTGTTTGAATTCTTGGAGCAAAGGGTGCGATTTCTATGCATAGTCGAATCTGTTGAATGCAAAATTGAGGAAAAATAACGCCTCTATTGTGGCATTTGCCGAGGAGTAGTAGAATTTGTCTCGATTTCTTCTCGTCTGGATGCGGAGTAGAATTTGCATTTAAGTGTTCTTGAATTGTTTTGCTTTTGAATAGCTTGCAAGCGTCGCTAGATATTTTCCCATGGTGACTAAATCAGATGCACCTCTTTTAGTGGCGTACGATGCGAACAAGAAAATTCAAATTTATATCGCAGAAGAAATTCCTTATATATTGTGACTTAAGGATTCTATTGATGGTAAAAAAATCAAATTATGAATCATTGTGGTCCAAAATTTTTTATATCTAAAATTAAATCAAAATCTGCTGGAAGTTTATAAATCAAAATAAAATAAATAATTAGTAAGGAAAGTAAGAATTATGAGAAGAATGTGAAAAATATTCAGTCAATAGTTTATTTCACGTAGTTGATCACGTCGGTAATCTAACTTTTAGCATTCCAGTGGCATCACTACTGGGACACTGGGTTGCATGCATACTTTAAGACTAAGACATATATATTTTTTTATTAAAACAGTAAAATCAGACTTTATTGAAATCGAAAATATTAATTTTGGTTGCTAATTGAAGGAATTGTGCTGTCTTTTAAAGAATTTAAATGATGAATGCGACTAGCAGAGTATTATAAGCTACTAATTATTTTTTGGATGGTAAAAGAGCGTTAAACGTAAGCTTGAAAGCTGAATTGATAATAATTTCTCAGATAACCAATTCCCATTTTGAACGAATTCATAGGTCAGAAAACAAGAATGGGAGATTCCTAATAAGAAATTCCATACAATACCAATGTAAATATATTGGCCCCGTTATCATATTTAACAAGCACTGGAATATAATCTAATAGGCTAAGAATTTCAAAAGTTAAATAATATGTTAAAAATTTCAAATTCAAATTCTCATCGAAATTTGTTATAAAGTCATACACTTCATAAAATTACTGCATGATCCAAAAATGATCTCATGCTATCTAATTTTAATTATTAAATGCAATACAACTCGTGTATTAAATGTCATTTCTATCAATCAATAGTGCATCTCAATCAGATATAGTTTAATGAAGAGTAAGGAATATAGCCATCTCTTTATAAATTGTATTTGCGAAAACAATCAAAGTTTTGGAAAAAAGATCTCTTCAAAACGAAAAGCATTTTTTAGACAAAAAATATTCCTGTCCAAATACTTTTTTCACTATAGACATTACGATGATAATTATTTAGTTGAAAATTGGTAAAGACAGAATACAAGAAAAGTCAATCTCTTAAAATGAATTCAACATATTCTTTTCAGAATGAATCGCACTTTATTAACTAGTACAAGTCTAGATAAAAAGTCAAACTTTTTAAGAGAAGCATTATAATTTTAAAACTAATAAATAGATATAGATAAATAAAGAAAAGAAACCCCTTCCCTTGAAAAGGACTCCGCTGATTAACACTAACCAAAAAATCTATTTTAAAAAAGCGAATCAAAGGATCCTTTTCAGTTTCAAGGTTCATCAGACAAGAAAGCCTCAAGAATTCCAGTTACGCATTCCATTTCACTACCTTTTTGATTTTCAATTTACTGCTTTAAGGGTATGTTTTTTGAGCCAACTCAATTTTCTTTTACTCCTTCTACTAACGTCAAATTTATGATACTGAATAAAGCTTTTTTTCTTTTAATTAAAAGGATAACTATCTATTTATCCACGTTATAAATTGTAATGAAATATTCCTATCCACATCAAGTTTTAGAAATTTTAAACATTTTTGGAACTTACTGATAAATAAAGTAGCATTTTCTAAGTCATAACGAATGTTCATATTAAATGTTACAATGTTAACATTAAATCTGAAAGATGTGTAGTCTGCAAACGCAATGGTGATAACAATCCTAGAAATAGGCGAACCAGATTTCTCCGAGCAACGTTAGAAGATAAACGTTATTTACTTCACAAGCTGGAAGTCCACAGTGTAGACTATTCGAGGAATTTCCATTTAGTATTTAGATAGAAGGACCTAGATTGTGTGAAAGTGGGTTTTATAGTAAATGTATGTTGGATTAAAATAGTTCTAGAAACTCGGGTGAATTCAGAGTGCTATCAGTAAAATCACTTATAAATCAAAGAAATATTTCTACTAGTTGAGTTATAGTAAAGTATTTGTTCTAAATCGAACCAATATTTGTAAGAATTATCGTCATCTTCTATATCTAAGGCAAACTAGTAAGGTATAGTTTCATTAATATATTATAAAGCATGACTCAAAATCCAAGAATCTTGGATTAGTCTCATATTTTTATCATTGTTATTTGAGAATGATTCATTAAGTTAAGCATTTTCCAGACATCAAACATAATTATTAATTTATAATTTTCTTTTTGTTATTCTCAAAGCGTCGCTTAAAAGTATTTTGGTACCAGTGTAGAGATTGGAGGAAAAATTACGTCAATTGTTTGATGATTACATTAAAAAAAGACCAGTAAAAATTGTTTTGATTTGATTTGATTAAACCATCAAGGAATTTGTTTAAAATAAGAAAATAAAAATTTTGAAAACTCTTATATTTGAAGATTGAGGAAAATTCATCATGGAACCTTTTTCCATTTCATATTTTATTGATAGGAATGGTGGATAATGATTATAATATGCAATAATTTATTCAGCATTTTCGAAATTCTGTTCAAAGGTGTATGATAGTTGTCAGTTAATAGATTAAAACCTTAAATTTCAACACCCTTATCCAAAATAAAAATAAACTATCTATAAAAGATATAACTATGGTAATTACAGAAAGAGATAATAAGAGATACGCTGCAATTTAGATTTTATATTTCAAATTTTCACAATTTAGCTTTCAGTTTGAGGCTAATATACATTGTATAAATGCAATAATTAAATGAGTGTTTTCTAAATATTTATACTAATATTCATAACAATTTGAAAGCGAAAGTTAAATAAAAACCGAAAATCCCCCAGTGATGCCTTGAAAATTTAAGACAAGAAATCGTTAAAAGTAAAATTTCTGTTTTTAAAATAGTCATATATTAGGATTTTTTATTTTTCAGTATCTGTCACTTTTATACTTTCGTTATTTGTTATACATCCAACATTTTGTATTATTGCATGGCATATTTGCATTCATATTCAAAAGACTTTGCAATCTGCAATTCTCAAAAACTGCAATTTTACTGACAATTTTAATACTGATTTTAAAAAATATAAATGTTAATAACGCTCAATATTTCCTTGATAACACGAAACTTGATAACACAAAAACATCAAAATAATTGCACTTAGCGTGTATACAAAACCAATGAATTCAGATTTTGTGAAAAACTCTATCTACTATATTTTTTTTTAAAAAAAATGATTATGAATGCAATGAGTTTGCAATGCAAGAAACAACAATATTAATGAAAACAGTCCAGACTTATTTCAAATATTTCTTTTTAATATTTACATTTCTGTCACTATGTAGAAGAAGAGTAGCAAGTCACATTTCTCCCTCGGCTAAGTCACAACTCACATTTCCAACTGTCTCCAGATGCATTAGTTCACTAAAATGGATTACACAAAATAAAAATACAAAAAACTTCACTTCCAGGAAAGTCTCATTTCTTTTTTTTCTTTTGATTTCATTACCAAAAAGACCACACAAAAGCTAAAAGAACACGCTGTAGTTCATTTTGCCACCTTCAAAACAGATGATAATGGTCGTAATGAGAGAAATTACACGAGAGTTAAACTATTTGTTCTTTAGAAACAACACACAAGACAATGGGAAAAATACTCTTTGTCTTTACAATAGTGGAGATACTTCCACAGACCATGAGAGACACAGCAGTCTTAATCGACTTAAGAACCTGAAGACGTCGATGAGGATTTACTAAGTTAGCCCTAAGGGGAGAAAACTAAGGAAGTTTTTCCTTCTGATAATTTAGTAAAAGGTGCTGAATAAATTCAAAGAAATTTGTGAGAGAAAAGTACATCTTGAACGTGACAAACGAATATTTGGAATTTTATTATTAAACAAATATTTAATGCATACATTTATAATACAAAGCAGAAAATACATGCATGTCCGTTACAAGAACTCCTCAACGATAAACAATACCAACGTGAAATTTACGTCAATCATTATGAAGTTCATTTTTAAGCCAACAGTGTTGTTTTCAATTTTTAAATACAATTATTTCCTAAGAATTAAGGAAGGAAAAAGGATCATGAAATTTAAATTATTATTTAAATAAGCTTAAAATACCAATATAAGCATTTATATTTTCCTTGTCTTCTGATGTATTTCTGTACGAGAAGTATAAGCTGTGACGGAGCAAATATCATACAACATTAACAAAAAACCCGCATCAATCAATTATTAAATATAGTAAATATAAATAAATATTGCAAAAGAGAATATTTATACTTCTGTTAATACATCAACATAGTTCAACATCGCTGATGATCAATAAGAGAATAAAGACAATATATCGCTGATGATCAATAAGAGAATAAAGACAATATATCGCTGATGATCAATAAGAGAATAATGACAATATAGTACCAGTCCAAGTAATTTTTTTTAATTTATAAGAAAAATATTAATAAAATTTATAATAATAAATTAAGAATCAGTTCAAATATACGTTGGGTATATCTGGGTAATAAAGCTAAAATATTCCAATTTATTTTGAAATGTAACTCAACATGGCTAAAAAAAAATTAAATTTAATAATACCAGTCTTTAAAGATCATTTTTAAATAAGCAGAGTTATTGCGATAATGTAGGTTAAACATGTTTTTAGTTCATTTGGAAAATTTCGAAATATTTAATATTTAATTGTGAAAATAGTATGGTCCAAAAGAAAACTTTGAATTAGTGGAATAATATAAAATACATAGCGATTATTATATTTAAAATGAACTTTCTTTTAATTAAATCATTGGAATAGTACAGAAGAGTCAGATTTTATTCTATTATCTATCACTAAAATAACTTACGATGAACAAAGTCTCATTAACGGGAATAAATATACTTACTAAAGTAGTTAACTAATTCTGAATGTTTACAAAAGCATCACTAAAACTTAGTGTGTTAGGTAAAGATAGACTGAAAGCTTTTTTCACCATTTAGTTATCACTAAACGCACGATAACCAAATTATCCTGCCTTTCGAAAGGAACGAATTTTTGGAACACATGTTTAGAAAGTTAAGTTGCCCGCATATCTCAAGGGAACTCTAAGCTTGAAGCTTATTTCTTTACACTGGTGGCGGAAGACAAACAGCTCCGATGTGGACAGTTCTTGACGAAATATTTTCTCATTTCTTTATATTGGGGTAACAGCAAAGAATATTAAGTAAGCTTTTAGGGAAATTGAAGAAATAAAGAGTTTAAATTTGAACATGACGCGCGGAAGAATTTCTAAATGTTACACTGGTGTCGGTTTCCAGAAAAACAGGCGCTACATGTTTTATATCTTATTTCTTAAATATGTTTTATGTCTTATTTTACAAATATTTTCAGTTTACTGTGTATATTTTTCCTAATATCATTATTTAATAAAGGTAATATAAAATATTAATCATTAAGTATTTAAGGGACCTAATAATTTAATCAAAAATGTAATTATCCAAAATGGTACGAAGAGATATTAGTAATAAATTGAATGGCATTGTAAAAGTAAACAAAACATAATTTTGATAGTTTGATCGAAGTTTTTTCCTACATTTAACATTCCTACATTTCCTACATATAAATTAAACCAAAATGTAAAGTTGATATGAAGTCCATCCCATAATTCAATGTATTTCCCTTAAGATAAATCCTGATTTTATTCAAATACAAGGTACAAATGGAGAAGAAAAGCATGTTGCTTTTTAGTGCCTTTATTATTACTTTCATTTAACGAATGATGGTTATTACAATCGCTTTATTCAATTTGATTATGCATAATGGCTCTGCAAAAATGCCATATTTTGTTCGAAACGTAAATATAACAAATAGGATTGCTATATGATAATGAAAAAAACCCTGGATCGAGTATCTCACTGTTTTGAACAACTCTTGAAAACGTTGAAATCTGAGCAAATATGGAAGCTCATAGGATGTACATCGTATTTACTAGCATTTTTTAATATCTGGCAATCAAATCGGTTATCCTCTATATGTGAGGTCTGCACTCTAATATCAGGAAATAGTTGTATTCAATCAAATTGAAATCCACAAGAAAATAGTTTTTTTTTATCTAACTTTGAATAAATCTTGAATATAATACCTGATTTCATCAGATTTCGAGGCAACAACTCGATTAAAATCAGCCGCTGTAAATTACACAATTGTGGCCCGCAGCATTCAAAGAAGTCAGTGCGTGAGGCCTTGATTGTAAAAAAAAAAAAAAAAAAAAAAAAAAAAAAAAAAAAGGCAGGGAAACAGAAAAAAGAAGCGAGAGGAAAAAAAAAAACGGGGACTCGATTGCCTGAAAAATACTTTTCTCATCTCTGCTGTCTTCAAAAATCATCCTCAAGAAGTCTTCCCGAGATAACCACTCCCCCCCCCCCCGAAACTTGGAAAAAGTTGGAGTAAAAAGAGATTTTTATCGCTGCGGTAGTTTCATCTCTCCTCCTTTCTTGAGAAAAATCCTTTTTGTCACGTAATGCTTACCTCCTTTAACATGCGAAGGATTAAAACTGCAAACGAAGCAACTTTAAGACAAGTTGGACCAGAAGAAAGACAAGCAGACTTAGACATGGGAGGAAGATTTGTATAATCTTTGGTAATTTGTTCAGAAAAGATGAAATGTGTCACATCTGTCTAGTTTCGGTTTACTATGACTTAATAAACATGCGTTCAAAATTTAACTAAGACTAGTTTATAAGATTTCCTACTTCTGCTTCAGTGAGACACAGTATTCGCTCTCCACTCGCTTTAATTCCAGGCTAAAGATTGGTTTGAAATGATTAACCCACATATGATGATTTTTTAATACGATCTGAATTAATATCGATGAATTCAGTAGATTATATGTGATTGACTAGGTTATTAATTATAAATATTCTTTCAAATTTGAACGATATGTTTACATTTTTTACGAAAGAGAAAGATACGGGCATGTATGCATGCATTCCGAAATATTTAATGTTGTGTTACTCTTTAACCGTTTGACATGGCTCGATCAAGTAGTCCTGATTTTTGTCTCAAAAAGAATCTTTATATTCAACCTTGATGCGCAAATTAACCTTGGAATCAAACGGTTAATATAATCTAGCGTATCTAACCAAGTCCAAGATGAAAAAGAAACGCGCCATCTTTTATTATTCAATGTGACCTTGGAGTACGCAGATAGCGCTTGAGCCTGGAAAGCCTGACTTATCTCCAATTAACTATTTGTGTTTTCTTGGAAGGAAAACTAGGAATATTTCCATTTGCCAACTAGATCGCCGAAATTATTTTGTTGCTAAAATGTATACTGTTTTACCATATTCTGAAGAATGTTGGTTAACAGCATCGACTGGAAGATAGAACCTAAAATCTTAAATGTAAATCACACAAAATTTAAAATATACAGAGGTAAAGGAAAAATAACTTTAAAACTGGGGAAAAATTAGTGCAGAACCATATGAAATCGTTTCCATCTTAAGAAATGTTAACTATCAAACATCCATTTTAAATATTACTCATTAAAAGACAGTAGCAATAAATTTTAGATTTCCAAGAGGAAAAATCAATGTTATGATTTCCTTCTATTGTCAGTGTTTCAGCTCTCAAACATGTTTAGGATGCATAATTCGAAAGATAAAAATTCCAATGCCCAGACTAAATCAATTAAACTATATATGCTAGGTTGTCGAGTCTGAGAAATTGAGAAACCATAAAATTTCATTTGTCTTTTAAACACAGAGCTTCACATTCTTAAGTGAAAACTTATCAATTCAAACATACATATAAAATACAAATGTAATGCACCTAACAGTCCCATAATTTGCCATCTCTTGACATACCAACTCAAAATGAATGGGAGAAAAGGAAGTAAGAGTTAATAAACGAAATAGCGTCCCATTGAAGCTATTGTAAAACTTCCAGAAGTTAAATACTCCATTCCAAACAAATATGTTTTGTTGCTCAGAAAAATTGACGCCCGCCGCCGTTCATAAGAGGAATATCAAATATCGAGGAAACGCAGGAAGGTCTTCGGAAGACAATAAAATGTTATTTCTAGAGCAGACGCAAACCCAATTTCAGCGGAAGATGGCGGGAAGAGAGATCCAGATTGGTATTTGGCGCCTTCACTTACCTAAAGGAAGTGAAAAGACGTAAAGATAAGGGATGCAATTTAGTGGCGTCTTAGGCTTTTGGGTGGAAGAACATAGACAATTTGCTGCAGCAAAGTGAATAGAACGTACATCTTGCAGACCAACTTTCTACTGTCTTCAATCCAACTCTCGAGTACTTAAGAAAAGTCATGCTCCCGAAATCCATTTTCTACTACATTAATGTTGTTTCATACAGGGTGAGTGGTTAAAGTTTCGTTTCTGGAAGTCGTTGAGGCAAAACCTTTCTAAGTTTATTGTAGTAAAAAGGTATCCAAAGAAAGGATTTGTCTGAATTCATTTATAAAAATTCTTTTTGATCGATATTCTGTGGAAAGGAAATTCGATAATCTGTTTTGAAAATGACCTACGTTACCATCAGGAGTAGGAGAAAATGGACCGATGAAAGGAAAGTGGCGATGAGGATAACATTGATCGACAATAATTTTTAAGGATTTATTTTACGTGTAAATATTAACTACAGTTAAAACTAAAACACGTGAATATGCCTTAAATAAAAGTATCAACGCATTTTGGAAAAGTAAAATTAATTAAAAGTACTAAACTCTTTTATTTTAATCAAATTTTTCAAAAAACAATTTTCCTTGAAGTAACAGAAAAACTCGAAGTGGCAGTTTATTTTAAGAGATAAATATGAGTATAATTTTCTGATTAAATTTAAAACAGAGCAAGCCATATCATTTTTATCAGCGCTATTTTTATCCCAAGATATCACATATCTTTCAATTTTCTTCCCTGAATTAGATAATAATGTTATTATATCTCCTGCACCCTGTCTAATATGAATGAAGTATAAGGAGATACACAGTAATATGTTACCATAATAACTTATTCATTTCTTTCAGTCTTATTCGTATTTTGGTACTTTTACTCTAAAATATTAAACGATTAGTTTTTATAGATTTAAAAAAAGGGGGGAAATATTTGTTATTTAATTTCATTTTAGACAATTTATTTGTTTATTTAATATCTAAAAGCGTAAGAAATATTACAATACATGTTTTGGGGGAAGCATAAAAGGGACCTAAGATGAATTACATACATTTAATAGATTTAAATTAGCATTGCTAATTCGAAATTACAAATTAAAATATTAGAAAAATCCATCGATGAGTTTAGTCCATTAATGAGAAATAAATCTTAAAGAGTGACAATAGAAACACCCATAAATACGTTTCAGATTTCAAAACAAACTTACCTAGGATTTCGGAGCACCCAAAGACATTTAACGAGGCTAATTCATTCAACGCTAGATATTTTATTAAACACTTATTATTTGTAGCATTTCATATAACTGGTGGATAAAGTTTCTGAAAGACTTATTAATTTCCTAATGAAAGCAATCAACATTTTCCCCACTAGATAATGAACAGAGATGAAATTATTTGGCAGTGTTGCGTGAAATAAGAATGATTTAATATTTAATTGAACTGTTGTAAAAGACACGGTCAAAGCATACTGTTTTAAAATCTATACTTGTGGTCTTCAGTGTGTATTTATCAAACAGATTTATTTTAATTAGTATACTTTAATTTCTCGTTTAAGTCTTAGTTGCCATCTGTAAGCCAATTAAATTAAAATTTAGACGATCATTTTACTTAGGTTTAGATTTAGATTGCAGAGACATTAACATTAATGCATATTGTATTTTCTTCAATATTCGTAATTATTTAAGAAAAACGTAGAATAGCATGAAAGGTAATTACATTTTTAATACACATTTTGGTGTTTTATATTATAAACCTCTTGGATTTTTTTCTGCTGTCTAATTGGATGAAAACTTCCTTTTCAGGAATATGCTGTCCGACTAATTCAATTACTTGTTTGTACATTATTAGTATTTACTTGTATGTACATTATTTGTATTTATTTGTATGTACATTATTTATATTTGCATTATATCATCTTTGAATGATTTAGTTTATAAAGTTTCAGAAACTATAATTTGATTCTGATCAACGGACGGACATCGAACGGCTTTGACGGTTAAGGTTTAACGATCACATAAAACATTTAAATGCATCATCTCCCAAAACGGATTATTTTCCCTACTCATCATTGAAATATTTTAATTAATATTTTGTGTTTGCCTATCATATCAAAATTTGTATTTTTTAGTTTCAGTTTCGAGGCAGGAACATACATGAAGAATCCAATACCACCAAATATTAGAGCAGTACAGTTTATTGATTCAAGAAATTCGGTTAATATTGCCCTCGCAGAAATGATGTGGAGGTGTGGAGAGGGTGCGCCGGCTAAGAAGCTTCTTTTGTAATCTGAACATTGTTTGGATAACAACGATCTCTCGTGCAACTTAAAAACGAGATGCCAGACTCTGCACACATGACTTGATTGATTCGTGCATCAAATTACAAATCATTTGATAATTATATCAAAGTGCCCATTAATTTAACAAATAAAAAAGAGAACGTTTAAGTGCCATGTATCGCTCACATTTTTACACGGACTAAAACAATAAAAGATATCTTAAATGGAATGTGTTATCTAAATTCGATTATGGATTATTTTCTTAGATTATGGATTATTCTGGCAGAAGTAAAGTAGCATCCATTCCGTAAAGTTTCCATAATCTACTTTTTCATAGTATGAAAAGAATTTTAGAAGGTACCAGATACCTTTGTAACACAATTTTGAGCTAGATCCTTTCGAATGCGAAAAGACAAGTAGTGTTCTTGTATTAAAGCCATTAGAACATAGCCTTTCGCCTTTCAGCATTTCAAAATAAATGAAATGTATGTTTCATTTAACTAATTTTGCTTCAAATGATAATTAATCATATCATATAAAAGGGATGAGTACAATCAAAATGTCTGTAATAGCAAACATTACTTACTCATTAAGGCAGAGAGTCATCCTATTCCAACCTACTCCAATGATAAATGAATACAAGAATGATTATCTG
Organism: Argiope bruennichi; assembly: GCF_947563725.1. Lineage (NCBI taxonomy): Eukaryota > Metazoa > Arthropoda > Arachnida > Araneae > Araneidae > Argiope > Argiope bruennichi. The sequence goes on from NC_079163.1 coordinate 79,539,532, forward strand.
CTGAAAATTCATCTGGGATATTTGAAGCAAATGAATTATTTAGGTTATTGTTTCTACGGGAACTAAGACATTAAAGAACATATACTAGATTCGAGGAGGCGAGAAAATTCATAATTTAGGATTAAGCACTTTAGTCCTCTAACTTCTCAATTTTTAAAAATCACTAATTAGATGCGATGTTTGCAAATAAGTTCAAATATTTTTCAAACAAAGTGAGCTGATACTACAAGTTACAGGATAATAATATGATATAATAAGAATCTGTAATCGTAGAAATAAACACTCTAAACTGCGAAACACGCGGGATGCAATAAAAAAATGGACTGATTGCCAACCAGCGGAAATCGCGGATAAGCAGCTGGAGGGTTAATTAGATTTAATATTCGTAACGAAAAACATGCATTTTTTTAAAGGACCGAATTTGTTGGTTATTTGCAGAGCTATAATAGTTTAATTAGATACTGTAATAGTAAAACACTAGTACACGGAAATTGTGAATTGAAGATAATAGACCAATTTTCAACCCGTGGGAGGAAATTAGTCTGTTTGAAATTCTCGGAATAAGCCGCAAAAGCGCCTTCTCACCGCGAGTGCAGTTATTTCATACATTTTGGCAAGCAACGGTAGTATAATATTGCTCATAAATAGCAATAAAAATTAGCTGGCGGTTTTATACAGTAAAGGTTTAATATGCGAATATCCTTTTATCATGTTTATACTTTTTTTGGTAGATATTCTTGTAATTTTTAAGTTTAATTAATTTTTAAATAATACATGAGTATTATATTTCTGAAATTGTTAATAAAATATAATGATTTCTGTAAGAAATACAATAAATAAAAAGGAAATTAATGTTCTCATTCTAATATACTTTTTTCATTTTTCAATCATTGCTTTGAATATTTTCGTAGACTTTTTCTGGTATTTCATATCATACCTTTACCCGAAACTTTGGAATGTAATACGCATTATTTCGATGATTCATTTCATTTCTGAATTTTTTTTTCTTTCGTAATATATTATAGGCGTAGATATATGATAGCTGATTATAGGAATAAGCAAATTATAAATGCTGCCGACTTTCAATGGAATTTTATTTTCGCAGAGATATTAAATAAATAGGACTGTGTAATTAAATTGAAAATATTTCCTCTTCGAGCTTGGCGGGGCTTCAAAAACCGGATCTTTTTAGAACAACAAACGTGTGAAAGGAAATTAAAAAAAATGATGGTGCATTCTACTTAACGCGGTTCATTTGTCCAAGTGGGTTATCGTTTTTCCGACGCTTAACGACGAATGCACTGACGGTAAATTTGCCCGCGGATGAGTTTTTCATTGCGTCAAAGCTAATTTGAATCAAATCAAATTATTTTGACCCGATGAAATAAGATAATGAAATAATTAGAATTCCTTGACAGGGGTGTAATGAAAACGCAATTATGCAAAAGATGCGGGCTACGTTTTTCTATGTCCTTCATAAGTTTTTTTTTAGTTTTCCAATGCATCCATGTTTATGTTGAAATCAGCATTTAATTTTCCCCTACTTCTTCCTGATCATTCAACGTTATTTCATCCCCCCCCCCTTCCTTCCGAGTCAGAGAGAAATTAATGAGTGTTCTTGGAGATATGTAATGCCGTCCTTTTAATATCTCTTCGGAGATAATTACTACGATATCGATTGTTAGTACTACAGAAAAGGTAGATTTTTTTCATGTAATCAACTATCAGACTACAAGTACAATGAGATCTGATATCAAGCATTAGAATCCATCTTAATCGTGGGAATCCGACAACAGAACATCAAAAGATATTCGAAGAATTTATTCTTATGAAATTCATTGGAACAGAATTCCTAATAATTGAGATGCGAGTACTTGATGTTACAATTCTTGCTCGGATATCTTTTTTTTTTTTTGTCATAACTGATATGAGATATTACATTTCCTATAAGTTATTCTTGTGTAAGCGAATTGATATAAATTAGATTTATAAGCATTCGGGATTTATCCTTAAGAAATAGTTTCTTCGAGATAATGCTATTTTAGAATATATGACTTGTGCTTGGCTGATCGTAATTGGAAAATATTTCAGAACTGATAGTCATTTCTTCTTAAATATTTCTCACAAAATTAATCGCTGAAGGTAAAGAATTTCTGGAATCTCTCGTTCAGAAAATTATGTAATTGAAAAAGTAATAGAGAATAATCTACAACAATCATAACAAATTATAAAACTATATAATATGTAACAAATTGGGTTCAAATCCATGAAAAAATATGGATTTCTCGCTTTTCGTATTTGTGCGGCAATTGTAAATAATCGACAAAAATTTGATTTTTATGCAAGCAAAGTTTGAATAAAAGTGAAAATACGAAATTTCTCTTAATCTGTCTTTTTTTCCACGAAATAGATAAGAAAGCTAGAGAATATCTGATTCTTGAATGGCTTTTTATTTTAAAAAGGCTTGAACTGGAGAAGTTGCATTGCTACTTGCTATCCCTATCGCACTGAACATTAGAAATTTTTGAATTCTGGCCAGACCCATTATATAAAATGTAGATCTTTTCATATTTTACATTAATTCTTTTATTAAGCTTTAAAATTATGAAAATAAAAAGTAGAAAATCGAAAATATAACTTTTAACTTCCATTATAAAGCTTTTAGAAAAAAGGTGTAATATTTAAGTGTGTTCTTACTTTGCACAGTACAATATTTGATTGCTTTACTTTGTTAGAGTGTCAAATTATAACATCATAGAATGTTGTAAACTGAAACAAAAATTTACTTTTAAGAAGAAAAAAATAAACTTCGCTCGTTATCAAGATAAATGTATAAATTCAATAGAATCAAGTTTGATAAATTTTTTTTTTTGTTCTGTATTATGTATGCTTATACAAAATTAAATCTTCATGACGAGGAATTTCTACGGCATAATAGTTGTCACGACGAAAAATAACCTGAATGAGGAAGAAATAACATTTGCTGATTACTATTTTATCTGCTTTAGTAACGATAATTAAGTTTTGTTTAAAAAAATTTATTTTCAAAGCAAATATAAAATTTAAAATAAAATGAAAAAAGGAGTCAAAAGAGTTTTTCTCTTCAATTCATAGATTAAAATTGATATTTGGCAACTTCTCTCTCTCTCTTTTATAAAAGATCGTCCGATAAATCTCTCTTTATTTGAGCATTTCATTTCAAAGCAACACGTCTAATTAGTTTCAATAAATATAGAGGCTCTTTCAAGATTTTGCTCAAATGGTTCAGTAAACAGGAGAGTTAATTTTTTCAAACAACTCTTGATAGCATCAATGTAGAATTTAATTGGGGTTTTTTTTCTTATTGAAGAAGTAGCCATTTTGTTTCAGACTTTATTTAACGAGTCTACGTATAAAGGAAAAGCAATTAAAAAGACGGCACTTTCTTTTTCCAAGAAGAGTGTTAAAATATGAAAAACACAAATAAGAAGGAGGGTTAGTAAAAAAGCAATAAACACTACTGGAAATAAGTTTCTTAGTTGCTGGTGAAACTTAATCCGAATGTGTGTAAATTTCGAGTTTTAGAGTAGATAATTAGCTTAATATAATTAGCTTTTTAAAAAGAGATGTTTTTCCCTCACATAACAAGATTCTAGAAGTGGACTAAGTGCTTATTGTCAGCATAACTAAATTAAAATTGTTGGAAAAATTATTCTGACAGTATTCAATTAATTGAATTCACTAAAATACCACTCATATTTTATGCACTCGCCATAGACTAATTTTCACACAAAATAAATTAAGTATCATTATTGTGAAAAATTAAAAGCAATATTCTACTGGTACAATCAAACCATAAGAGATGATAATTCCATTAGCAATTATAAACTGGCATAGCTAGTATAATATAAAATATACTAGCTATATATAGCTAATATAAATATATAGCTAGTATAAAATATATAGCTAGTTTAATATAAAATATACTAGCTATATATTGTTACGAATCTGCGATGCGGCTTCCCAGCATAGCTGGTTCTATAGGAGGTCCCAGAGCTTGGCGACCATTTGGCGACTTGGCGACGATTTTGGCGACTTTGGCGCCAAAATAGATTATACCCGAAACATAGAGAATTTTCCCGAGCCGTCCAGTAGGAACGGAGATACGCGTCGAACGTTCCTGATTGGTTGAGAGGCTTCTAGCCCCGCCTCCTGAGACCTATAACAGGAAGGACCCGCAGCTGCTGGGCAGTGGTGAGTCGAGTGGTGAATTGAGTAGTCGGAAGCGACAGAGAAGAGTGGTCGTGAACCAGTGGAGTCGTCGTAGTGGTGAACCAGATCGGCTAGAGTAGTCGTGGGCCAGTGGAGTCGAAGAGTAGTCGGAAGCGAAGGTGAAGAACTCGTCTTCCAGGGACTAGCGGAGTAGAGCTGCTGTCTATACTGTTGGATGTTGCTGTGTATACTGTTGGATGCTGCTGTGTATGCTGTTGTTTCTGCACGTCTCGGCTGAAGATAATCGTCTTCTGTGCTGTATATAGTTGTCGTCTTTGAGCTGTCCTGTGTGTCTTCGTGTAAATAAACGTCGTTGTTTTATTTTCTACTGCCGCCTGCTGATTGAGCTTTCTCCACACCATACAACCCCCACTATCCAAACGAACCCCGGAAATTTCGTAACAATATAGCTAATATAAATATATAACTAGTATAAAATATATAGCTAGTATAATTATAAACTAGCTACTGATACAGTAAAAGTCACTTTGAAGACAAAAAATTAAATTTTAAAATAGTTAACTCCTGATTTCAATTTTCAAAAATGGGTACATGAAATATAAAATAATGATATCTGCCAATCTAGATTTCAACTTAAGCACTGCATATGTAAACTATACATGAATTGCCCTGATAAAATTTCATATAATATGGCTAAAATATGCATATAAAAATGAATGAATAATTTTAAAAAATACGTTCACAGTTGTATCCGATCGTAACATTTGCCTGAGTACATTGAAAATGCCAACAATTATCTTAAGACAGTAAAATTATGCGAAATTCTATATTCAATGATCAAAACTAAATTTTAAAACCCAGAATGTTTTGATTTACTTTCATTGGAGTAGTTTTATAAGCTAAATGAGAGGAAGAGTTTCCTCCATTCCGAAAAACCCAATGATCCGAAAAACTTTTTCTTTAAAGTAATACTTAATCCGACAGCATACGCCTCACACTGTGCTACTATTCTAAGCGTCATTACCATGTAACAGTCATTCCACTATATAATTACTCTTAAAGCAGACTGGAAATAAGTATTCTAATAACTTAAAATAAATCTTTAATGCTTTTAAGCTTTTTTTGCTTAATGATGCAACAATATGATTGTTTCTCTTTTTTATAAGATTTATATTAATTTTAATATTTTGAGGTAGAAGCAATATTCAAATGATCCCCTGTCCACACCTGAAGGAATATTTATTTGATCTATTATAATAACATTCTGTTTTAAAGCTGCATTACGGTTGTTTTGATTTGGAGTTCGTAGTATGAACCTTGGTTGGATGAAAAGGATGAGCTCTGAGCCGTTATCCCTATCTTTAATAATAATACACGCCAAAATAATGCAAGTACGTTCAGTTCATAGTATCTATAATTTAAATACACCAGGCATACATGTGACATATATCAGGTAGAATCAATTTTAAATCTGTGCTTTATCGATCCCTAAACCTAGATTCTACAACTAAACTCCCGCAGTTTTCCTTCCGATAAAGAAACAATATGTCGTAGACAGCTCTTGTCAATTCTTTAAGGAACATTATTAAAAGAAGTTTAGTTAAATTAAAGACGGTTCTTTTTTTATATGTGATACTGAATAAAAAAAATTATTTTTCAATGAAAACATTAACTAGCCGAATTTATTTTTTTCCAACCACGAAAGATTTTCATAAGGAAAAAAAATGTATCATCTTTTGAAATTAAGCTTACAAACATTAACTTTTAATAATCTGATAAACAATGAAAATTAAAATGATTCTTTAACATACCCATTTAACATTTAGTATAGTTTTAATTCAGTTAAAAACTGAAATGAATTTCTTTGATATGCTTTACACAGTGAACATGCGTAATATCGTTTACGTAATCAAATAGTTAATGAAGATGAATACTTAAAAGTAATCTTAAGAATATGGCATAGGATTTCAGCACACTTTTTCAGTTAATCTACAAAAGCAAAAAATTGAATCAAAACAAAATGGGTATTTATTTTCCATGTAATGAAATATATTGATTTCAGTAAGCATATTTTAATTAATAGTAGTTCGAATGTTAAAACTGCATAAACTATACTTGTGGTATTTCTAGATAAAGGCATTTGGCATTTTAAATTATTAAGAAAATAAACATTATTTCTTATGCTCATTAAAAAGCAAATAAGATTTCCCACCTCGATGTAAACACTTAAAATATTGCAGCACTGAGCTAAATGATTAAACAACCATTTCCTTCTCTTACCAGACATCTTTTCTTAAAAAAGCACTGAAACTTGGCACAAACGCAAAAGGTCGATGTTACTACAAGAAGTCGTAGTAGAACGCAATATTTATACAACTGTGGTAAAAGTAAAAGAAAATTTTGCAGCTTGATATTAGCCATGTTTCCACATGAGCAAAGCCATGTTTCACATCAAAAATTAATTGCAGATGAGAAATATAATTCCAATGTTTCAAGTGCGGGAAACGTGATTCAATGTATCTTAAAAAACAGCAACCGCAGAATTCTTAATTTGATTCATATAACTATATATTTTGTTTTAACATTAAGTACGGACAGAATTTGTAATAATAACACACTATCAAATGATGAAGAATTTATTTAATTTAGCACACCATTCTCTAAAATCTCCCCTCCTCATTAATATAAAAATGAAAAAAAAAAAAAAACTTCCAGTTTAGTTTAGTTTTAAAGCAACACTAGGGTATTTTGGGACTGACCTCGTAATTCTGAGCCACGCTCAGAGGACAAGGACGACACCTGAGCCGGCACCCCCCTCCAAACTTCCATACCACACCATCTGGTGGAAATTTGGAAACGACGGATTTAGCGTGTACCAGACACGCTTACACGACGGTTCTTCGGTGGAATTGGGTCTCGAACTTGAAACCCTCCGGTTCCGAAGTCGACAACTTACCCCCAGGCCACCGTGGACCAACAAAACTTGGAATACATGTTCATAAATCTCTTCGCATACAATGATGTTTCTAATTCCTGTACTGAATCATAGAATTTTTAAAAAAATTAAAATATGTAAAAAAAAATAAAATTTAATTCAAAAGATAAAATTCGTTTAGACACTCATAAGAATCTCAATTATTCTTTATTTTCTTATATAAATGAATAGGGAAAGAAATATCTCCAAAAAATGAGTCATCTAATGAGGAGATACAGGAAGTTTGTAAGTAATCTTACCAATGATTACATTATTCAAATTCAAATATACAATACTAAAACTCAAGAATAATATATGCAGTGTATCTATATTACAAGTTTGAATGAAGATAGATATCAATAAAATAATCTAACAAGAATAACCTAGTCTTGTGTAAAATAAAAATATATTTGAGTCATAACTTTTATGTTTTAAAAGAGTCATGTATGCAAGCTGGGGAAAAAATAAATATGGAACATTTGAAAAGAAAACATTGTGATATCGAGCGAAATTCAAGTATGAGTTGCCCTTCGGGTGAATTCAAATCAGAGCATAAAATCTCGGATTTTGAGTTAAAAAGACGAGACTAGGATCTATATTTGATCCCTACTTTTCTTGTGGAATAAGTTTAAAATCACATAAACCATTCAAAACAGAAAATGCTATAATGATAAAAGAATGTTAGCAATAGGCTGTTTTTGCAACGGAATGGAAAATGGATGGCAAAATTAATCACGAACAACAAAAAACAAATATTTAATTTCCTTTTATTTAACTCATAAACTGCCGTTTTTTTTTTAAATTTTTGGCTGGATATATATGCACAAAAAGTTTTTCAAGGTATAATTATACTGAAATGATGTTTTGTTTGCATATATTTTGAAAAAGGGTAGCATCATAAAATGATCAATAAAATCATTTCAGTAAAAACCTAAAGAATGAGTAAGCAACAGATCGTTAATAAAAACCTTTAAATTACATATTTATGTACTGTATTTCATTATAACATAAAAACCAAACCAAAAATATAATGCTTCAAATATGATAATTCGGTTTCATTCAACTTACAAACAAATCTCAAATCTGTTCGCTTGTTGTAAAGAAACGAATCACACAATATAAGGTATATAAAATACATATAAAGAAGCTTTTTTTATAGCAATATGGGGCCGGATATGAAAATTTTTGGCAGAAAAAACAAAAATGCCGGGATTCAATTCAATTCAGTTATATTAATGTCCCATTTTTTAATGCCCCATTTTAGGGTGGACCTCATAATTTTGAACCGCGGTCAAATGGCGAGGACGATACATGCCTGAGCTGGCACCCCCTCTCCTAACTTCCGCACCACACCGGCGGGAAAAAGTTTGGCCCCAACGGCTCTAAAGTGCACCAGACCCGCTTATACGACAGTTCTTCGGTGGAATCGGATCTCAAACCTGAATCCCTCTGGTTCCAAAGACAAGACCTTACCACAAAGCCACCGTGGCCAAATATGCCGGGGCAATGAAAAGAAAACTCTTTACTTACATAACATTACAGTAAATGCACAAATGTGTCACCACCAACATCGATACAGGACTGATAGCGTTTAGCAAGCGACAGGCGTACTCTTGAAGATGCCTGACGTTTCACGAACAGTTGCAGCAACAACTTTTTCTTTTTTATATCCTCAAATAGGGATCCTCAATACAAAATCCTCAAATAGGGATTGTGGCAGCTAATGAGTTATATAGCTCCGATGAATCTATCAACCCTCATACTTGATAATATTTGAAATGCTGTTATGACGTTTAAAACATGACGCGTTTTCCCAAAACGCTGTCTAATGTCCCTTAAACATATTGTAAAATATATATGTGTGTGTCTGTGTGTCAATATTTTATTTGGAAGGAGAAAAAATAAAGGTTAGAAATGTTGTACAAAAAAATTCCTTTCCAAGAGAAGAAAAAAGTTAGAATTTTAACGCCAAAGACGGTTATTTAACGCAGCAGCGAACCTAGCGTGACACCTTTCCCCTTTGGACAATACAAACAATGCCTAACAGAATTCCGAGCCTTCGACATCGATCTCTCATGACAGATCGCGTACTTTAGTTTCTCCCAACTGAAGCGTCGGTCATTGGGACAGCATCTGGAGAAAGGCTCCTAAGACGTTCCCTTTGGAGAAAAGCCCAATTATTCCTTCACCTGGAACATGGATCCGTCTCCAGATTGCCGCTTTTAATGCAAATCAGGAGTAGGGGAATCCCTGATCGAAATGGTGGGGGAGGAGGCAACTTGACAAGCATTCGACTCATGCAAATTGGTAGTATAAACTGGAACGCCACCACCGCATAAACAGCGGGAGAAGCTTTTCTGTGTGTCTGTGTGCTGGCTCCTCCATGAAACATGGCCTATTCCTACAAATGCAGCAGGTGCGTGAATTTGCTAACCTTTCCCCAGAAAAAGAATGCTTTCCTTTAAAAAAGGAAGTTCCCAGTGCGTGCATAAATAGCATTTTATCTCTTTACCCTTCTCTTCTAGTAAGCCTTTGGCAGGAGAGAAGACGGTTCATTTTAAAATGCGCACTGTTTTTATTTTCCTTCCGAGTTGGGTATTGTTTACCTAACATTCCCAAGTAAAACCGATAGAAATAGTGCGTAGACAGTCAAATACTTTTTAGTAAAAAAAAACTCCTGTTTTCCTGATACTTGTTTTTACTATTGGCCAAGCAAGTGACATTCAGAAGAAATGGTGTGTGGTTTATACCGATTCGAAAATATTACACCCTATGGATTTTTAAAATTCAGCACCAAAGACGAGGTATAAACCAAAAATTTTAAAAGTTACACCATTCGGAGGAGAAATAAAATTTCTTTAGTGTTTCGTGTCTTTGACGTCAGTAGTTAGTGGTCTGGGTGGAGAATTACACGCCCCCGTTGGGTAGACAGTATAATAAAGAAAACATACGTTCTTATTGTTATTTTTTGAAATTTTATTTCACTTAAGAACAAAGAAGCCATTAAAGTCACGGCAGTCTGTAATCTACACAGTACATGTGAATGGTAAATAGAAAAAATTATTCATAACTCCAGATAACTTTTTTTTCTCCAAGTATATCTTAGGAATGTGACCTGACGAAACAAATCTTATTCAACCCAGTTGAAAACAAAGTTGGCATTCAGAACCTCCAAGTTATTTATTTTTGTTTTGTTCAATTGTTACTTAAAATAAAAGCATGTAGTAAGGACTGAGTCTTCAAAAAAATGTATAAAAAGATTTACTTAAACTTTTAAAAGTATTGAAAAATGTAATGGTAATTTAAAATTTTTTACGCAATTTGCATGAGTTCAGGTTTTTAACAAACTTCATAAAATGTTTTAGTAACTCTAACAATTCGGGTTGGTGGAAAGAATAGGAAATGTCCTGCATTTTTAAGAAGATTTAGAAATTTTTGGAAAAAGTTTTTAATAAGAAAAATATATAGACTTGGTGTAAAATTCCAGCAAAAAAGAAAAAAAAAAAAAAAAAAAAAACATGAGCCGAGATATAAACCTACATAATTTGAAAAATCGATAATTTGTAATAACAATAACTGATCTAAATTGTTGTTACATAAAAACGATGTAATTTGCAATAACAATGGATACACACCCCTGTTCATAAAATAAATAATTTTAATTTATATGAAAATTTTCTATAAAAATTAGTTAATAAATATAAGGAGCAGAAGATTTTTTTTCACCAAATTAGCAGAAAATATTATCTTCGAGAGTTTTAACGATAATATAAGTTGAAGAATAGACATAAAATACGTTTCTAAAAGCAGTTTGTATTTACTTAAGGAAAGCGCTTTTTTAAGCGATCTCACAAACACAAGGGGACTTTATATACTTCATTACAGCATAAATATAAAGTTTATTTTTCGCTTCTGCAACATCTTCCAGCAAATTTTAATTCCCTTGCTTTTCTCTAATTTAGTGCACTAATTAGTTCATCAATTTTGTTCAAAAATGATGTAATGAATTAAACTATCGTTCTGATCCACCTTTTTGAAAGAAAATTCATTTAAACTTTTGCATTAAAGAAATACAAAATCCAGCAGAATTTATTGTAAAGTGCGCACCGCTTGCTCCTAAAATATGTATTTCTCTCCAAGCAAGAGATGTGAAAGAAAACAAATTTCTTGGAAGTGATTATGCCCTAGTGGCTAAAGTGAAAGAGAATTTTTGAAAGAACAAAATTCTCATCTCTTCTATAACAAATCGTTATTGTTCAGCGACGACACAGCTATCAACTAGCTATCAACTCTCGCGAAGTAATGAGCGTCAGTAGGCCAGTGATCTATGGGTTGTGGGTGAAGGGATTAGATTGGTGCTTAGGATCCAATGATTTTTCCTTCCGAATACCGTAGTAAATTGACGAAGTCGACCTCTGCCAGTTAATCCTCTTTCCGATAGAGAACGCATTACCTTCATCACAACACTCGCCTTCCATTGTTCGAAGAGTACCTAAGATGGCACATTAGAGAGAAAATCCCGGAGAAAGATAAGGACCTCCTAAAACAAGTTTTCCAGAAACTAATAACGAAAGACTGTAAAAGAAGAGTGTTTGTTTCTTGGTCATTGAACGGAAGATGGTTAGGATGATAACAGAGAATTAAATGATCCTTTCTGTCAGAAATCATCGGAATCAAGTGATTCTGTCGGAGAAATTTAAAATCCACTTAATATTGAAGTTGAGAGAAAGTGGTTTTTTTTTTTTAATTTCCTGTTGAAAAGATATTTTAAATCTATTACAGTATTTTAATAACGGATAATTATTTTTAAATAAGCCGTTTTATAATCCAATAATTATATTCATAATATTTAAATTGATTGATAACCTTCTATTCGAAGTACTTTTTTTTAATATTCCTTTTGAAAGTATTTCATCTGTAAAACGAAATCTTTCTACGAATGTAGCCTTGTGTGAAGCGCACATACGTAAAAAGAAAGCCACTGAGTTCTTTATGAAAGGGGAAAAAATGTCATAAAGCTATGAATTTTTATTTTATTTTATTTTTTTGCTAAAACGATTTATCTAAGTTTAGGAGTAGAGAAGGAAACTATAACAGAAAAGAAAACTAAAAGACAAGTGATTTCTTTGAAAGAAAACTAAAATCGACCAGCTCACAAACTCCTAAGAAAAGGAGAGAAAAAAAATCTCTTGAAAAAGACGATAGCCATCATTCAATCGCCTAAAGTATAGCATGGATTCCTCAAAGTTATCCGACCATGGATCCATGAAACATGTTAGAATTTTTCGGAAGAAATTTATCGTTTACCAACTATATTTTCTGTGAAAGTGAAAAACTGTGTTGCTTTGCATAATAGAATTTATATTAAGGCCTGCCTTGAGCACTGATTTCTTTTTGTCGCATTTCTCGTTTTATTCTTCAGCAGAAGGTTAACCAGAAGATTCAATAGGAGAAGGAAAAACTCACGGTTCTGACATTAATTTACTTTTCTATTATTCTCAAAAGAAATAAAAGAATTCTGCGACCTTATGAGACAAAATAGAAATATTTGTGAGAAGATAAATTGTCTAGTTGAAGTTCATCAGGAATTTTGTGTGCTAAACCAACCAACGAAAAATATTGAATATCAACAGGTTTCAAATCTTTCATATAAATTAGATTTTTCTGATTCCTTCATCTGAGCTCTCTTCAATAACGCTATTAACCTTTATGTTGTAGTTCCACCAAATTTTTCCAATATACACACAAAACAAAAAGCTACAAATAATTTTCAGACCGATATTTCAAAAATTATTTCAATAAATATTATGTAAGAAGAATTTGTTTAAGCAAGCATATTTCTAATAACTTTTACTAAAAAAATTAAGACGGTACAGTACATTCAGAAAATACATGTCGTAGGCGAGATGAAAAACGACAGAATAAAATGCTTACCAAAAGCATTTCAGATATTTCCATGTCTCTTTAAGTAAGTTTCATAATTTTATGTTGGAAAGATTTTGAAGGCAATTTTCATTTAAAACAAACTTTTTGCTGAATATTATTTAAAGTAAAAAATGCTCAGTAATATGAAAACGATACAAATAACACATAGGCTGAATAGTCTGAATTAAAAAAAAACAATTATTTATTCCTTTCAGCAATATAAAACGCTTGATTATATTTCTTTGCAGGGAAGGGATTTCTTTTACTATTCCAGTATTTTTTTAAATTATATATTTCTACGATTTTTAAATTTCTAAATTTCTTGATAGCTAGTTAGTTCTATGGCATCCGAATTTTAATATTTAATTAGTAAAAAATCATATCAGTGAAACTTGTTCAAAATAAAAATTATATAATTGGGTAATTTTTTTAATACTCTAATGGAACATTAAATTAAAAATCCATTTTTAGTTAATTTTTACTTAATTTACGGTATACAGAGCCTTATAATGATTATTTAGCCTTATTATTGATGCTTTATGCAGAGCACAAACGAGTGAGTTTACGATCCGAACTCATATGTTTGAATCGTGGTCACGTTATAAGAATTTTATTCAAACATGATTAATCTCTTAATAATTTCCTAACAATGAAACAGCATGAAAACATTCGACGGCCCATAAGATATAATAAAAACTAAGCCAACATGCATTTGAAATCTTAGAAGGAATCATTAATTAAACGGATATCTTCGGCTTCAAAACCTTTTTTTAGTTTCATATTTACATCAACTAGTTTACCACAAACTAAACAAGTTTCGAAAAGTAACTATTAGTATAAAATTCTTCGGATTATTTTATACATAAAAATGGAATTCAACTTTTGAAATATCAAATTCGCAAATCTTCGAGAACTTAATGAAGCCTTGACTATCACAGAATAATCTTCTTTTGTAAAAGATTTAAGTCTTTTGTATATTTTTTTAAAAATAATTAAAAGAATTCATTTAGATAGAATATATGTTTTCAGGTTACTACTAAATACTACAAAGACCCCCCCCCGCCCCTGTTATTTTATTCAGCTTCAAGAATTCGTTAAAGATTTAATATTTATTTTGAAATTATAACTTCTATTCAATAATTGGGAAATCAAAAAATAAGGAAGCTACATAATCTATCCCAAAAGGATAATTAGTGACGCTTATATTTCTAAACAGCAATAACTAGTGAACCTACCGATTAAGGGTGCATTTAAACTCATTAGATAAGAGTAAAGAGGATTGCTAGTTAGTTTGGTCAAAGAGTTAAGGAGAATTGGCTGGAGTTTATTGGCGGAAGAAATAAGAAAAAGAAGCTCAAAAAAATTCTGGAAATTTTTTTATCCAGATTTATTTTATTAGTAACTCACTCGTAATCGCTGAAAAAACCATTACATTTATGCTTTCTCTTTATGCTCATAATTATAATGGCCGATACAAAGGAAGACCATGTTTACCAGATGGTATGCCTCTTTGCAAATGACCAATACTAGAATCAGCTCCGATTTTTGACACTCAGACATGTCCTTTCTTGTCATTAAAAAAGCAGAAATATGATAATACTGATAATTATAGAAAACCATTTTCTGTCACAAAATAAATCTGGATAGGAAACTTTCTACCTGTTTTCAACATCCTCTTTCTTTAGCCAAACTACCCCGCACCTTTTTCTATTGTTAGCTAATAAGTTGAAAAACATGCCCATTGCTGTCATTTCACCAAATAACATATACCGGAAATACAAGGACTACTAACAGTCATTTAAAAAAAAAAATCCATGTATATCAAATAATTCTAATCCACAATTTAAAAAAGAATTTTTGAATATTCTATTCATAAACATTCTTTAGTTTATTTTCAATATATAAAAGATATTTATTTCTAACATTCGTAAAAACGTTATCTCCAAAAATAAACAGAAGATTCAATTTAACTGAAAAGGTTTTTCGTTCTCAACTTGAAAATACTTTAAGGCTACTTCAAGAAAACCTCAAAATCCATAAGAGAAACTTTCTCCTATAAACTCCACAAGTTAGCTTACTTGTATATGCCAAGTCAAATACATAAGTCATTTTATACAAACTGCAATGCAATAGATACGATGTAAAATTCATGAGAATGTAGGTACAGAATTCGGTCAAATGGAATCTTGAGACTTCCATATATTAAAATTTCAGAAATAGCTTCTCTCGAAATAAAGTTAAAGGAAGAAACTTTAATAAAGTTTCTTTTGTTTGTAAGAGAACAGCAACCGGGACGATGAACTAATAAACCCAAACAGATTATGGGCCATTTCTAGCTGCGCTCAATATAGTTTCGGAAAACTGGAGCCATTGTCTAAGGGAAAACAGATGCCTGTACCTGCTTCTTCTGTGCCTCTACCAGTAAGGAAAACCATTCTTTAAATGGGAAGGAATTTTCGGTTGGCAAAAGAAAAGTCTTTATTCCTGCCAGAGGTCTCAAGGGAGAGGAGAAATGTTCGCAAGGGAGACCAACATTTTGCCTAGTTTGAAGAGAGACTTCAGGGATGGGAATAGTTGTCTTTGCTCCGATTACACCCAAACGCATCGAATATTATTGTTTTGTTTGCCTCCCACAGAAGGGCGTAAACAATTTGAGGTAAATGCAGGAAACAAGTCTTGTAGAACTCTGAAGAACGGAAGTTCCAGCTATCGCCTGTTGAACCCAGAATCACGTAAATCATCTTAATGTTTGCATAATATTCAAACCAATACAGTTAAGATTCAGTTTTTGAATTGTTAGTTATGAATAAGTATCACACTTTTGTATTTCATTTAATGAAAATTCTTAGTAAAGAAAATAATGACATTGCCGCTCGCTGATATAAAAATTGGAGACAAATATGAAATTTTCTTTTGCGAAAGAAACTTCGGCAATGTCACATAAAAAGGATGTAACTACAGAAAAGGAAGTAATTTTTCCGACAAATTATATGAAAAGACGCCATGATCAGTTAGGCAAAATAAAGCTTGATGTACAGCATTCAGTTCTACAATTAACATTCTTTAAATAAGGGTAATATGCTCATTCATATACTGTTATTGATATTAATTTTGAGATCTTCTGAATATTTCTTCAAATGGAGTTCGGTATTTAAGAGCTGCAAACCTACTTATCTTAATTCATACTTATCTAGATCCTTATTTTTATGAATCCTGCAAATGTGCATCAATTTAAAAACCTACCCGTTTAAGGGAAAATATCTATCAATCATTGATGTAATTCTGTTGCTGTTTCTTATGGCACTTGCCACGGGCAAGCCCGCTGTTCAAAGACAGCCGATTTAAGCCTAAGGAGGAGCGCCTCTTGTTTTTATCGTAGAGCTAACTTGGGCCAAGAGTACGATTTGACTACTCACGCATCACTCATTCGCCTGCACAACCCCTTTTTACAGGAAAGCACATTCACACATCTCACAGATAGAACAGGAAGAACAACCATGCCCAAACCGGGACTCGAACCCGGGACGCCCAAGTAAAGCAAGAATGTTATTATAGCTGCAAAAATATTTAAAAGTAGCATTGATATAAGTGTTTAGATATTTAAGAGTATTACGATACAAAAGGTCTTTACTTTATTACAAGATTGTTTTGTTCTATATAAAACTTCTTTCCAGAGTGCCATACTTTCATTTTATATTTACATAATGTTTATGCAAGAACTGTATATATCGCTTCAAGAATTATTTTTAAATGCGAAACAAGTATTCAAAATAACCTGCTATTCAGATTAATAGGCAAAAAAATGTTCCACCTGCTGATAAATAACTGCTTATTACTATAATGAATATAATTAAATCCATGAACTATCAATAATTATTAGGTAAAACTAGTCATTACCTCACTTAAAAACAAGAAAATAAGGACATATCTGCCTTTTTACAGACGCAATAGCTCAAGGACTCTCTTTTACTACCATAACACGTCTCCGTAACTGTCTTTTTTTTTTTTCTTCTTCTTCTTCTTTTCTTTTTTTGTACTTCAGGTTGAAATGGAGCCAGCCAATTTGGGAGTGTTGATGACATTTAAATGAATGCGGAACTAAACAACATTTCGAAAATGATCTCCATAACCTTTTTTAGTTCACTTCGTAAACTACTTTTCAGCGGACGTATCCTTAAGTATCGAAAAATTCCGTGCAAAGTATCTGCATGAGTTGAATCAAGTATTAAACACACTGCCAAATGGTAGCGCAAAATTACACACATTGAAACTGACGTTGTATTTAGTCTGAATAGTAAAATTACATTTCATTCATATTTACGTTTACTAAAGGATAGATTAAAATGTAATTTTAGACTTATTGGTAAAATGGATTTTAGGGATATCTACAGGGGCAGAAAAAATTTAATAATGATTTTAAAAACATTTTATCTCCTTTTCTTTTCATTTAAAAAAAAAACCTAAATATAAGGTGAATACAAATTAGTTCAGCAATTTCATAATTGAATAGTTTGCGAAATATTGATCGTAGGATACCAAAAAACAAATTATTATTACTGTATTGAAACTTTGGATAGATGGCTTAAATGTTTCGAGTGCACACCTGAGTAAATTTTTCCCAATTTTTCAACATTTTCTGTGTATTACTATAAGAATAGAGATGTATAACAAAACTGAAAAAATATGGAATGCTGTCTATCGCTTCATGAAACTTATTACGTTGCTTAAATATAACGAAATTGCCATCAAGAATATCATAAAATTACTTAATTTGATCGATGCAAATAAGCTGATAAACATGGCAAGAACTTGACATACATTGCACCAATACATTCTCATTCATACAGAATTCATTCTTTAAAAGCATAAAAAAGATTTTTATCGTAGTCTTGAAATAGTTCTTAAAATCTGTGAAGGGACATAGGATTAATTTAATATTTTAAAAAAGATTTCAGACAGCTCCATCCCAAGACCAGTATGGGAATATGATAAGCGAAGGGGGTTATGAAAAGGGGATTGATTACTCGAAATCTGGTACGTGACCGATAAGAAATCGCTGACACTCTATTTTTAAGAGGCACACACAGTTTATTAGAGAGAGTTAGCAAGCTGAGAAAATAAAAACTAAAATAATTATAGTTTGCAAGAAGCAAATAAAAATAATTTATTACGTTCTTTATTAAAATTAAATGTCTTTCTGATATTTTACATATAACAATACCGATTCATATAGAAAGGGAAAATCTCAAGTTATTCAAATTTGCTTTTTTTCATAAAGAATTTTTCAAAATTAAGCAACGTATTCAAAAGTATAGCTTACTCAAATCTAGGTAAAACACTTTAGCTAATATTGAAAACATAAAAGCAAGGATTTGAAATGTATTAAAATAAAAATGAAACGAAGAAATGAATCAATATACTCAGTTCGAACGTTTTCTCAGATACGTACATTCTAAAATTATATAAATAATTTTAGCCATAAATATGCCGGTAAATACTGAAAAAATATTGATTTAAAATATTATAAAATAATTCCTAGCTTTTTTTTTTAGAAGAAAGATGCCATATACTTGACTGAACAAATATATTTCGTAATACCATTTTCAGTGTGACTTATTTACTTTTTAAATAAGATTTCAAAAATATTTTTTCAAGAATCAGAAGCAAAATTACTTCTTTTTACAATCAGGGGTAGAGAGTAGAAGGAATAAGAATAAACTTAGTACAAGTAACTACCCAAAAATATCTTATTTCCCAATTTCCATTTGTCAAAAAGAAAATATAACATCATAAATGCAGGGAAAAAAATCAATTTCAATAATAATGTCGAACGAAATTGAAAAAGTTAACTAGCCCTGACGAGTAAGCATTTATATCTGACAAAATAGATCTCCGGACTCAAGCAATCGCATACATCGAAACGAAAACTTTAGATAAAAATCTAGAATAGAACGCTGCATTAAGCAGAGAACTCGAAGTTTTACAAAAGCCTGCAAAAACAAGTAATCGAAAAAATATTTTCTTTAAAAGAAAAAAGAAAAATTCGCAGGCAGTTCTGAATGGAAGTTCAAAAAAGAGAGAGTGAGAGAAGAGAGGATAAAAAAAAACGACTAAAAAATCCCTACCAACTAAAAAATGATTCAGTTCCTTCTCTTGGCACTGCCCAGCTCCGGTTTTGTCAGCAGATTCGTTACAGTATCGATTTTTTTAGGGAATAAAGTAACCCCTAGCGATTCCCCTTTCCCTACTGCTTGTTCGCCTTTTTCTCCTCAGGTTACTGTATTTTTTCCCCCTTTTGTCTCGAATATTTGCTATGGTTTAACACAACTCCAAAAACTTTAGTGAAATAAAAATCCCTTAATCCTGACTTTTATGGAATAAATGCCTTAGCAAAGAAAGAATAATAACTTCGGCTATGAAGTTTTAAAAGATGCTGTGCAATTGGTCCTATTAAAATCATGTCTTGTAGAAAGAATGAAATTTTTTAAGACGGTTTCGAAATTTATCCTTTTGGAATACTTTGAAATAATCCCTAGGAAGCTAGTCACACTAAAAAAAAGTTAATATAGGTTATGAAACAGATAATACAGGAATTAAAACTTACAGATAATACTGGTTTTGAGATACAAGTTATGAAATGTGTTTATAATATATGTTATGAAACATAAATCTTTTTTTTATATATATAAAACTTTTTTACTTGCTCGTAAATAGGATTATAATCCTTTCTAGTTTTCATAAGGAAGTCAAAAATGTACACATTGATTAATTTTCACATATTAGATCTTTTCTGCCGAAAGTTCGGGAAACTTTTCTATATTTATGTCTGTCTGCTGGACTAATTATTTATTATAAATAATTAGATTTCAAAAAGCTAGTCTTGGGAATTTATTTGAGATCTTAAATCGTAAATTTGACGCAATCAGTCTATGGGTCGACTGCGTATCCTATCGGTCTATTTCTGGGTATATGAACACAACAACATAAATAAATGAAATTTGTAACTTGAATTTGACCCCCAAAATGTGAAAGTCTGAATGATTCCACTGAATTCGAACAAAGGGAGTAGAGCCTAAATGTATTATTCTCTTTGCTTCATTCTTTATTCCTATAATTCTCAACTCTTTTAATTGTATAACAAAGATAAACGCAGAACACACTGTGGTGTGCAAATCATACGGCAAAATCCAGGTGCGAATGTCCCCGTAGATTATTATGTCATAGATTTTTCAAGATAAATAAAACAAAAAAAAGTTTACTTAAAGATGTTTGATTTTTAAAATACACGTTTAATAACTCTGAGATCTTTCAATAGATGGCACTCGAAACAATATTCTTATTCACATTGGCTTTTCGAAGTATTAAATGATTTATTATTTCCGTTTCGCATTTGCTTTCTTTTTTTTTCTCCCTTCGGTGTTTTTATTTTTTATTTATTTATTTATTTTTAAATCTGAGTAGAAGTAATCTGAACTTTCTTTAATCTTACATAAGTTGTTTTTCCTGCCTTGTGTAATTTTCATCTGCTTTAACCAGGAAAATGAATGTTTAATATCGTATATTGAACTTTTTTTAATTCTTAATTAAGCAATCTCATTCCAATGTATTCTTTTTTGTTCCTTTAATGATTTTAATTTAACAATGACAGAATTATTATGAGAGTGAGCAAAACTATGTTTCTATTCCAATGTGAGGATCCAATCTTCTAACAAGCTGTATACGTCGCTATTCCACCAATATGAAGTCAATGTATTAATTCATATTCTATTGTGTTATTTATATTCAAAAAATGCATAAATTTGAATATAATGGAAAAGTGTTATATTAATAATTATAGAAATCTATTTTTGTTTGAAAGAAAAATAATCTTGGTTAAATTGTAACTTTCCAGTAATTCAAGGGTATTGAAATAAACATTCTTTCGTCCGTATAAACATGCTGTATATTCTTAGGTTATTATCAAAGATTCATATTCAAAATCTTCATAATAGACAAATAATTTTAAACTCGCTTTATGATAATGTTTTCATTTTTACAGTCCTTTCTTGTATTCGAATTATTCTTACAGAAGTTTGAAAATGCCTAATTTCAAGGTAAAGACAAACACAAAATATTAATGAAAATTGACTATCACTTTAGAAACAAGGAAAGCATTGCACAGCAGGGACCTTGGGTATATACTATCAAAAGAGAACAGCGATATGTATTAAAATTACATCAAAATATTAATAATCAATTACTTTGTCAGATAAATAATGATTTCAATATTTCAGACTTCCGTTATCTAGGTATAAACTAAATTTAATTTAAAATTAAATATAATATAGGCATTGGAAGTTGTGAATCTAAAACTCGTGTACTCTGAATAGAAACCAATCAGTAGCTGGAACTACAATTTGAAACATCACAAGAAGGCAGTATAAAAAATGAAAAAAGGGTATTTTCTAAACATTAACTTTTTTCTCTTTTCCAGAATAAGTTAAAAAATTCTGTACCATTTTTTTTATATTTAAATATGGCCGTAAAGTTGAAGTTATGTATTGTGCATTGAACAGTGCTCGACAGTCTGAGAAATTCCGCTGTAATTAACATCGTGGTCCAGTTAAATTGGGATATTTAAAGAACGCCCTTCAAGAAATGCAATTTGCTGAATAAAAAAAAAGGGCTTTGTCTGTTACTTGTAAGAAGTTATTTTACAAAGGAAGAAGTATTATGCAATATTATTTTTCTATATTTAATCCTGTTCCTGTTAGCAACATAGAAGCCACAATTAAGCCGCTGATCCTCTTAAATTAAACAATCCTAAAGTGATTCACTTTGTTGACTGTTTTCTAAAGATTTGGAAAGATTAAAATGGCTATTAATATACTTATTCATCAAAACGCTGCCTTAATAGCTTGCCTATAAGCACATTATTAATCATTGGCCATTCCAAAATTTCTTTAGAAATAGCTGAATAACGGTTATATGATTTACACTAAAATGTGCATGATTTATATTTCTTTGATAAACATTTTAATGAAATATATTATACTATGATATTTGCATAATACTATGATAAGAATATCTATACTTAATATTTTAAATTGTTCATCATATGGGATAACTACGATATAAAATATATCATTTATTAAATAATTGGAACTTAAACTTGTAATTATAATGTGTAGAGAAACAGTGATCGAAATAGATTTGATTGATTTGTAGGGTTGGCTTGTATTTTGAAGCTACACAAAGGCTATTTTGAGATAGACCTTGTGTTGGAAATCGTGATTGCCTAAAATTTAACCTCTTCAGTTAGAACACCATTCTGGAAATTTCCACGCTACTCAAATGCCAGTGGAGTTCTGTTTTCTGATTCTGATTCGAACATTCGACAACTGGATTCACCAAACGTTTACAGATTTGATTCTTTAGGCAATTAAGTGAATAAGATTAAATTACTTGTAATATTTTTAATTCAGCAAGAGTGTGCAGATTGTTTAGAAATGAAAATTTATATACCTGTATGTACTTAAGAACAGAAAATTGTAGAAAAGCAAGCCGCTCAGTACGTACCTGGAAAGAAAAAAAATGTAAATTATTCTCACAAATACTCAGATCTATTTATTATATTTATTACATACAGGAATGCTGATAATTCAAACACATACTGAAATTTACAATACTTATCAAAAACAAGAATGTAAATTACTCACAGAATTAAATAAAATTATCCTAATATTTAGGATTCCAAAAGATAATAAAAACGCAAGATGCATATAGCACACATAGTGAGTTTCATTCACGTTCCTTACGTAACTGGATTATTTACTATATCCAGAATTTACTGAGATCTTGGAAACGTCTATGGATAACTTCTCAGTAAATACAGTTATGTAAATTGCGGGCGCCCTCTTTTATGGATGTATAAATTTATGTGCTCTGCATTCGAAAATGGTTATTAGATTCATGATAAATGATATGGAAATCCATTGCTCATAATTAATGCAATGTTTGATACCGGTGATATTCTCATCGATTCAGAATCCATTTATCAAGAAGGAGGAAGTAGTTTCAGAAGTCGGAATGGTTTTCTTGAAATTTACTGATTCATGCAACTTAGAATTAGTGAGAGAAAAAAACGTAGAAATTTTAAAATTTTGTCTTAATGTATTCGAATTTAGTGAGATTAAAACTAAATCATAAAAAAAAAAAAATTAAATCTTACGCTGAGTGGTAAGTAATAAAATATCCATATTCAAAGCATTGTAAAGAAATAACCATTGGTTATAACGCAAAATCTTGATGATATTAATTAGTCTATGGAAAAAGAAATGATAAAAAAGAGATAAAACCACGCACTAGAAGGGAAGATATCTAAATAGTCTCAAGTATAAATATAGTTTAATCATAGTTGTGATGTGACTTAAATTATGAACTGTAAGTTATATAATAGTGAAATATATACTCAAAATTATGATACATATCCAAATGTAAGTTTAGTTATACATACAATAAATTAAAGGTAAGAATCCTAAAATAAAAAGTAAATAAGCAATTGTGTAACAGATTTGCTTTGGAAGTCTGCTTTAGTTTTAACAAAGTAGAGTTCCCTTTTAAAGATACACAAAAGCTGTTTTAGGATAAACCATTTAACTTTGAACCAAATATACCTTACCCGCCATCCTGAGAATACGCTTCCCAGTAATCTTTACTCTCCAAATTTTTATACCACGCCAACCTAAGAGTATTTGATTCCTTCCACCAAGCCCATATATAATGCGAATATTCGATCAGATCGAGTCCCGGACAAATGATTCTTCGATTCCCAAACCAAGACTTTATCAATACGCCACTGCTGTCCTCTTTGAAATTTATTAAACCCTAGATAGCCTTAGCAATTCAAATTAACAGGGCTTAGTAGGGTACAATTAACACGTCCCCGTTGATAGACTGTTGAAATGTTTTTTAAGATCTCTATCCAACGAAACAAACTCGCCCTATAACACAGACTTGATTTCGCACAATATTTATTGCCAAATTGCTTAAAACTGAACTCAACAAAAATATGTCATTAATTTTTAATACTTAATCCTAAACATTACGATTATATATAAGATTGTTTAAGTGAGCACAATGATACAATATGTAGATTCCCTGTAACGTCTGGTCCAAATGTCAATGACTGTAATGATAAGCCAATTAAAGTCAGTCAATATAAGGAAATTCAACAAAAACTAAGACGAAAGCAATTTGAAAAATCATCTAATTTATCACGAAACCTTGTGAAAAATAGTAAATTGATTTTATGAATTTTGCCTTCAGATATTCTTCTTAAAGAAGAAACCAGAAGAAGCGGAAAGTGTACAGCTTGAGTGGGTCCGTTTCGGAACAGTACTCAAGCTACTTACGATACGCCGCATAATTTCAATTCTGCACTACGGAGGAATGGAGATAGGCTTAGCCATATTCTTACCAGTTGTGAAGATAACAACAAAAACTTAACTAAGGTTCAAGAGATAAGAATGACCTTTAAGGGACACCTTGACGAACAATCTGACGTTCACTTTTTATAGCAAAAGAATAGAAGAATTTACGTTACTTTTTAGCTGTTATTGAAAAGCTGAAAAGGCACTAAAAGAATCAGGGTTATAAAGAGAAAAAAAAGTAAGGAATGTAAGAAAGATGAATGCTCAACACGCGAAAGCATTGTTAAAACAGAAACGAAGAGAAATGACAAAAAAATTATGATTCTTATTCAATGCCATTGGATCTTATTCATCATTCAGAATTGATAATCATTTTACAAGCTGCTAACAAGTATTAGGGACTTTTATTCCAAAACTAAACTATATCGAAAAGAAAATCATCTCACAAGCTAAATTCACCTTTAAATAAGAAACTCAATAAATACAGAATTTGAATAAAAAAATGTTAACTTTTTTGACGCCTGATTGCTATCATATATCTTTCAAATACATGTTTTTGAAAATCTTGTGCATTTATTTGCTGGACATAAGGAAGAAAGTTTAGGCAATAAACTTCACGATTCCGACATCTTACTACTGTAAGTAATATTTGAAAAACAAGACTCTAAAAATACAGTACAACTTGTACGGAGTGCTTTCAGCTTAAATAAGTCTCTCAAATTTGTCACGGAAAAACAGTCATAATAATCTATCACAGACGTGGAAAAAATAAGGTAAGCATGTCGGTTGGGCAGCTACAACCTTCGTATTTCTCACCTTGGAAATGAAAAATTTCAAATTATATGAGTAAGTGCGGCAGTTGGAACAGAAAAACTGCGTTTTCTTTCTATAAAAACTAGTCATAAAAACTCAGGCGTTTCGTTTTTTAGCAATTTTGTTTTATGTTAGGAATTGAGCCTAAAAGTAGAAGAATGTATGGCATTTATTTGCAGAGGCATTACTTTACAAGCGTAGTCTAGCGTTCATGTGTCTCTTCTGATCTGGGCAATCACTCAAGCTTTACGGCAACAGGAAAGCTGGGAAGGCATCTAACTGGAAAGCAAGTAGGCCGTTTTTCTTTTGCCCTGACGATATCGACCTTAAACTATCGTACCCGAGAGATCAAAGATTTCTTTTAGATCAGTGGAAGAACCAGAAAAGGAGAGGTTATATAAAAATCCTATTGCTTGTATGCAGAAATTTATTCAGGACGCTTCAAAAGTTTCGTGTTGTCCATACCTTTTCAGCCCATTTTAACAGGAAAACAGCACAGAAAGTATACATTTAGAATGAGGAATACTTTATTTGTATATTTCAATAATAGTTTTCTGTAGTCGAAAATGAGATGTAAGAAAAACATTTTCGATTAATAAAAAATAAAATGATAAAAATGTAAACTTAATACATGTAAGTAACGCAAAAGGGGCATTTTAAAAATTAAAAATTCAATGGAGAAGAAGGATTTGACAAATTTTTAAACGATTAAATTAATGACAAACTTCATTCCAAAATTTTTAAAGATTTGACAGCTCTTTTCTACAGTGTAAAATAAAGATTTTTTTTTTCATATAAAAGTGAGAAGTAGACTAGAAAAGTCGTATTAAAATGAAGAAATTTAATTAGAATGCAATAAGTCATCCTACTTGCTTATACCTTTTCATTTTGTTATTGCCTATTTCAGCCAAAAAATAAATAAATAAATAAAATAAAAAATAACGTTTAAAACTTCCATTTAAGGTGCAAACTTTTTATTTCGTTATGGCTTATCCGACGGCGAAATTTTAATGAGCCAATGCAAGATTAAAATAAAACAGACCATTAAGTTATTATAAATTAAATGCGATTCCTTTATATAAACATTTACTGCCATGGAGTAGAAACACCATGAGAACGTAAATAAGATATTGCAGCGGGAATAAGCAGGTTCTCGCTTCTCCTTGGAATACAGTAATAGTAAGGAGGCTGTGATTGCTAAATTTCCAACAACGGATCGAACTTTTTATAGAAAGGTTTGTGGCGGAATCGATGATAGTCATTAGGTAACAAGCCAAACTCAGATCTCCGGATACGAAGACAGGAAAAAGTAAATTATTAATAAATTTATAATTTTAAAAGTTTTTACAAAGTCCTGTTGTACAAAGTGCTTAAAAATGAAATACGGTTTAATAATGGTAACAACATCAGCAAAGTATATAAAAATATGTTTTATATTAATTCTTGAACGACAGTTAAGAGTACTTTTTTATTTTGTTAAATTTTATTACTCGTTTTATTCTTAAATTCTTTTAGTGGCGTTTCTGTGCCGTTAGAAATTTGAATTTATTAAGTGATTTTTAAGACTGCCAAATTCAAATTTAATTCTCGGGAGATCACACCAGAAAGAATTCAATCTTAAAAATAAGATTTTTAAATATTAATATAGAATATGCATTTTTATTTACTTTTATTAAACTGTATTTAAATATGCAAAGAAAAGTTGAGGAATTAATGTAATAAACTTATTAATTGGAAAAATATATTTATGGACTAATAATATAAATCTGAAGTTATATTTATGGGTTTTCTCTTAGGTAACAAGTGAATAACAAAAGGTATACATTAATCACCTTGAATGACAACAGAATAATAAACTTTAGATTCAATGCAGAAATTTCCTAAATAAACAGAAGCGGAAGATGAATAACATAGCAAAACATTCATTTGTAATATGCCAGCACCCAAGAAAACACACCATTTATAAACAACAACAGTTCTAACGTCTCCAAATATCAACATTACTTTCTCAAGATTGATCAAAAAGAAATAACCGTCCTATTTCAAGAGGTGCATTATAGCGCCATTGAAGATTCTCAGTTTCTTATTGGAAAAACTTTATTGTTACGAAATTTTTCTGCGAAGGAAAAGTATATAAAAAAAACGCAAAAAATGTCTTTCAAAAATAAAAATTGCTTTGAAAAATGACAGTGGTCAAGAAATGACAAAACGATCCGTTTATTGCAAGCGCAGAGAATCTACGCGTTCTCTGTGAATACGACGTGGGATTTCAAGTGTCTACCCCCTCGAAACTTTCGTGCTCGACGTTGCTTGGAAGATAAATTGGTGTGGCGCCGATATCTTTGAAGGAGATTGCGGCATCTGCCCAACCTGTAGACAGGAAACAACATAGACACAAACCGAGGTGAAAACAGTTGAAAAAATGGAAAATAGACAAAAAAAGGAAAAAAAATCTCGCATTTCTTAAAAGTACTTGAAAAATAGCTCCAAAGAAATAACTATTTCATTAACGCAAAATGTGTCACCATTTTCTGTTAAAATAGTATATATCTATCACATTTTTACGCAGAAACAAACATAAGAAATGATACCAAAGCTACATTGGAGCTTGCGCAGTTTTGTAAATAACTGCATAAAATAATATTAAAAAATATAAATAACTAATAAATTATGTGCGGCTACCTATAATTAATTATATTTTTCCAACATAAAATAAATACATAAAATTATTTGCAAAAAAAAAAAAAGATGTCGATAAAATGAAAAAAAAAATGCTTTTATTATGGGTTTAATGGAATAAAATGTATGATATCCTGATATAGGACAAGAAGTCAAATGCTAGCACAAACTTATTAAACAAAATCTAGGTTTGTGAGGGCATCAAGTAAAAAAAAAAAAAACTTCAGTTTTAGCAGAAACCAAAACACAATATAAAATAGAAAGGAATAATGGTAAAAATGTTTATTCTTTGACAGTAGGCAACCCATGAAATAGGAAAGGTTGAAATACAAGGTTACTAAAATATTCCCTGGTTTTGATGGGGAAAAGGGTTCATCAATATAATACGACTAATAATTAATCATTCGGGAATGTTGTGATTCTTTAATCTTCGGGAATGTTGTGATAATTAAGTATAATTGTATATTTAATAAATCAAGCTAGGGAATTTATATTATATATTATTTTTGTTCAGCTACAGATATTCGCCCTTTTCCTGCTTGACATTCTTGATAAAGGACTTGTGGAATTTGATCATAAACATTTGCAAATAGAAAAGTGAAATTTTGTAAAACATTCTATCCCGGTAAATCACATTTTCTAAAACTTTATTTCAGTATATATAAGTAGATTAAGAACATAATAAATAATTTAAATTTACAAGTCAACAAATAAGAAAAGTTGATAAATTAGGCCGATTGAATTGAGTGAAATGTAACTTTTAGCTATGAACTAAAGACAAATCTGTTAGTAACACATTAAATAAATTTAATAAAAGCTGTTTTTCTTAAATACGCTTTCATGATTGTACAAATAAAATAAATTTTTCCCCATTTGAATTATTTTCTTCATTTTAGTCTTTTATTTATAGTTTTCATTATTGTAAACATAATCGACGCTCGATATTGATGTTTTTCAAATTCACCACCAGGTGACGGGATAATTATGGGATCAAAATTTAATTATATTAATAGATTAAGTGAAAATAAACTTTTGAAAGCATTAAAATATTATATGGAAATAGTGCACCAAACTCTTGGAAATCACGAAACAAGAAATACATCAATTGCAAAATTCCACCTTTACAGAATAATAAAAATCACCTAACAAAAATAAAATCATGAACAGTAAGTAATTTTTTATTTTTATCCATCTTGCTACAGAAAACGTAGAAATCACGTGTTAGTTATCCTATGTACAGTTTGACAGAAAAAAATATTAAAGATTACTCGAATTCGTTCTGAACTGCTGATTCGTAAATCAGCAGTTCTGATTTATTTGGAAGCGATATATATACATATTGCTTAAAATCAACCAGTAAATATACTAAAAAAAGGAATAAATCATTCAAGTTACAGGATATTAAATAACTACAAAATAAAGTTTGCTACCGATGGATAAATTTGAAACTTCAATAAAACTAAAAATAAAGCATGTATTTTCTGTTACAGAATATCTTCATTAAAAATATATTCTATACCATTATCCCCTAAAAAATCGAACACTTTATAATAAAAGAAACTAAAATGGCCCTGCTTTCAGAAGTAATTGAAGGAAGAAATTCTGAAATCTAAATAAAATTCAAAACACACACACACGAAGAAATGCTTATTCTTTTCCCAGTAAAAAAAATATCTTTTTTTTTTTTTTAATTAAGCTAGAACTCTTTTCATAAAAGCAATGAGATCATAAAAAGATTTTAATGATATAAAGCAAACATTTTTGTACTTCCAAAAGTGTCTCATTTAAAGGAAAAAAATTTATCAAGGTTTTTATGATATTCCCTCTGAAATGTCAAATATTAAAGCACAGTTTTAACTACAGTTAATAAAATTATTATTTCCTTTATTTATTTATAATAAATACAATTTTGTCTTCATTTATAACATGATTTTTTTTTTTAATTTTAATAGCAAAAAGGTTTAATGTTAAAGTAAACGTAAAAGTTAAAAATAAAAGTTAATAGAAATCTGAAACTGTTACACTCAGAGGGAGAGAGAGAGAAAAAAAAGATTAACTTGAGCAACAAAAATTATAAAAGGTTTGAAGCATTTGATGTGATTTCAACTTCATTTTAATTTTTATTTATAATTTTGGGTTTAAAGACAAAATATTTTCACACATTTATTAATGAGATTTCTGAGCATTTTGTTTCAAAAAACACAACTCAAGCTGATAAATTATCTCTTTTTTGTGTGGAATTATATTTTCAGAATTTTTTTTAAACTTTTGAACGAAAGAAAAAAAATCAATTTCTTTTTTTCAGTTCATCATAGCACTAACCATATATTAATTTGTGACACATTTTTCAGAATATATTTTTAATTTCCATTGTCTATATAGTATACTAGTATAATTTACTATATTAGATGTTTCCAAATAACCAATCATTAATAATTTTTCATAAAAATCTGATTATAGCAAACTATCTAAAATATACTAATTTTTTTAAAAAAATGTGTATATTAACTATAAATTTGGTAATCTATTCAAAAATAAATCCTTTCATCTTTTTATATGATAACCGTGCACCAAATTTCACAAAAAGGCCATGATATTCCTGCATATAAATAATACTTATAAGCAGAAAAATATTAAGAGCTTTTAATATATACCTTACTTATCTAAATAGTGAATGTTTCTAGAAACATTTTCAGTTTTGTATGTTTTTTATGATGACTTATAAGACATGCCAATTCAATTTCGATTTATTATGTTTTATTTGAACATGCGGTTCGAACAAGCACATTTATTTTCTTCTCGGAAATAAGAAATCAATAATTACCATCATTTTTTTAATCTTTAAGATTTTCTTTGAGATTAAAACTATAAAAACTCAGACAGTATTCCGTGAAAGCTACTGATAATCACATCGCAGCCAACCAACAACGCAATTATATGCAGGTGAGAAAATACAGATAATTAATGCAAATGACTTTTCCATTTTTTTTCCTCCTTTTATTCAATGGTAAAAAATAAATAAAGTACAACAGCACATGCATTGCAATTTAATATTCGAATTTAATACATCAAAAACTAATAAGGATGCTAAGCCGAAATTCCCATAGCTCGAAAGATAGGCGACAACAACAACAAAAAAAACTCATGAAAAAAAGTGAAAGAACAGTCTTATTCAAACTCCGAACAAATCAGAAGAAATCAAAATAACACGCAAGACGAAAAGCCAAGTTTTATTTTAATCACCTCGTTAAATTCAAAAGAAGCAGCGTTACGGAAAAATAGAAAGAAAATTCCACGTCAACAAAGGTTAATCCCCAAATACCAGGGCTATCTATCTATCTGAAGTTGAAGCGTTAGTTGAATTATTCCGCCTATGGCCTTCGGCACACTGGAATTGATTAGGACAGAAAGAATCTGTTCTCTCAAGATCTTTCGTTTATAGAACTTATTTTGAGAAAAGTGGTACAAAAGTAATGCTTTCATTCTTTCTGTCCCTCTTCGATTTTTCCAAATACAATATATTTCATTTTCACAACATTAACACGTATGGATAAGCACCGTTGATTAAAACTAAAATGCAACGTCGTTACACATATAAATATTTATGCTTGTTAAATTTGGAATCATTATGGATTGTGTTTGTGGACTTTATTTCCTATTTTTGATACGGCGGAGGATGTTCCTCAAAGGAAATTAACGATAATGAGTCCTCTTGAATTTTAAAAGAAATTTGAAGACAAATGAGAATGCAAATGATAAAACGTGATCCAAATTGTTCTCAAAAAGAAGCACAAATAAAAGAAAGAATGAATAACTACCCTGGAAGCTAATGATCATTGATTTAGAAACACAATGGTATATATGAACGCTTTTTCTGAAATCTGATGAATCTTTTCACCACTTAAGATCATCAGCATAAATTGTATTGGAGTGAATTTGTTTAAGAATTTAATTGTAAAGCATGCATAAAACAAAGATTTCTGAATAATATTAGAGAAAGAGTGTTAGTAATTGACATTGTTTTGGTAGTCGATGCCAGTGATTTTATATTTAAAAGAATGAGCTTTTAAATCCATTGAAAAGTTTGGAATGAATGCCATTTGAATTAAGCATGTTCAATTTGTTTTGCGAAGCTAACTTGCCTTAATTATTACAGATTGCTTTTTTCGATTAATATCCCAAGAATTAATTCGCGCATTTTTGTTTTTATAAATCTTATAATGAATAACCGAACTAATTCTTTATTTATTAAAATATAAACCTAAAATTAGAAAGAAGTTATTATCTGAAGAACCCATCAATTTTAAATGCAAAATTAATGTTAAGACCTAAGCTGAAAAAATGGTTCTTCATTATTTTTCATTAACTTTTTTCAGAAACAATTATTTCATGCTAAAAGCCTTAATTATTTTTTGATTTTAAATGAGAAAATATCCTTGAAAAAGATTAATCACAACTATTTACTGCGCAAAATGAATGTCAAAATAATTTTCAAATAAATAGGAAGATGTTTGTTAGACCTTGAAAATCATGTTGTGAATAACCACAATCAAATTTCTTTGAAAACACATACAATTCTGCCAAGATAAGATTTCACCAATAAATCAAGAGATAATTTGCGATTTAAATATTTAAAGCAGTTCTGTGGAAAATATCTTTGTGAAATAAGCTTGGTTCCCGGAAAAACGTATTAAGGAATTTTGTAAAATAGTGAAATATTTAGTGTGACAAAAAATTATCATAATGCAATATACTTTAATATGATTAAAGGAAATTTTTAAAAAGTGTAGCTTAAAGAATGACTTTCACAATTAGTGATATTAAAAGAAAGTGAATATAATTGATACCCAAAAACAAAAAAATACATGCATTATATATATGCTTCATATTTAAACACATGTAACCAGGCTGGATGCAGCACTCAAAACATCAAAAGAGGTCGAAATGATAGTTATTAATTTCAAAATGCAATATGAAATCCCCTTATTAAACCGATACAGAATTTACGACGATGAAGTTGTAGCATTGCAATCATAATTAGAACTTCACTTTCTCTTAGCTCAAATATCACCCGGTCTGAGCAAATAAGCAAAGACAATTTTGGATTATCTGAGCCGTGGTCAGATAACGAGGATAATATCTATGCCTAGAAATCCTCGTCATATTTGTGCACCACAGCAATAGGATGATGTTTGACTTCGCCGGATTTCATAAGCAGAGATCAGAGTACATGGTAGACCTTTAGTAATAAAGGGTTTTGAGCCAATGATCCGCTTGTGCCGCAGGATTAAAATTATCAATTTGACTAAACAAATCCTTTTGCTCGTAGCTTTAAGTGTGATATATTTTGTTGCTGCTAGACGTTTTAGTGCTCTATGGTTGTTTGCTTGTATATTTATATTACATGTTTGAGTTCATGATCACTAGAAGTACTTTAATTCCACCACATTAAGTATTAAGTTTAAATTTGTGCATTGTTGATACGAATTCTGCTTTAATTATAAACCATCCAATGTCATTAAGAGGACTGAAGTCCCTTTATACATTCTGCGCACTGATACACGAACACAATTCAATAAGTGTCACACTTGCAATCTACAAAACGACAGAAGGCCGTAGAAAAGCAGTTTTATTCATTAATTTTTCCGGTTTAAGATTCAAAAGATTGGAGAGAAAAAACGATGCTGTCAGAATGATTTATGACTATCTAGTGGAAAAAGAAATAGTATTCGCCTTCCTGTGAAATGTAAAAGAATAAATAATTTTTCATAGGTACCACAATTTTACGTTCTCTTAATTCAAATATAAGCTGCAATTAATTACTGTTTATTATCTTTACCTTTAGTAGCAAACAGCTACTTCAATTTATAAACTATATATATCTTTCTAACACTACACGTAATTACGTAATTTAAATGAATAATTTCAAATGAAGAAGTGAATGCTTAATCACACACCGGGAAACGAACATTAAATTCAGTTTAAAAAGCTATTAATTTTCGTTAAAATAATTTGAGACTATTTAAACCATATAAATTGCCGTCCAACAACATTATACCAATTACACCACAGAGCTGGCCCTGGCCGTTTAAGTCTCTTCCGTACTGTTAGAATAACCAGGCTATATTTAGTTGCAGTTTCTTTGAAAGTGCTCATTTGTAAACTGTCATCTCGCTAATCTATGTTGAGAATACGTACCCTCGCTAGTGGATGTAATTGTGGGAAATTAATTTAATTTAAAATCTTGAAAGGAGAAAGATTGCTGACGGTGGAAAATGATTTTAGTTCCTTCCCAAGACGCATTAAAATAAATGTAGTAGAATCAAACCATATGTCATCTGCAGGCAGTTTCAAATAAGAACGGCAAACATTATTTGAAATGTTTGAACAGACCGGTTTATTTCCAAAATTACATCCAGGTCATTCTAAGTCTTCCAGCAGCAGCTATTTTTAATTTCGATTTTCTCTGATCTTCCCTGTGTTTTTTTTTTTTTTTTTCCCTATCACTTTTGTAACAAGGTAAAGTAAATGCGAAAAGGAAAAAGCGCAAATTCACTTTTTAGAATTAGATAAGCGAGCGGTTGATGGGGAGAGTATGTGGCAGGGAGTAATGGACGTTTCCCAGCAAGAAAAAATCACATCCATTAAGAGATTTCCAAACAAATCATTTCCCATGTAACAATTCAGGTATTCGGGAAATGGGAAACATTAACACATTTCAACCAATTCCATCCCTATTGAACATTTTCTTTTAATCCCTATCTTTATTTTGACAAATTTTATCAAAACATTAATCGGCATTTTAGGAAAATGCATGTCTAAAACATTTCACACTATAAATATTTTTTAACTCTCCAGCATTTGGGTCTCCTTTTTAATGGCGGTTGCCATTTTAAATAATTAATATTAAAATGCATTTTCTATTACTTATGTATATTCATCCCTTCTGTAAACTTCCAACATTGTTGCAGAAATTATGTCAAAATGCAAATAAAAAATGAATTATGTTTATTTTTTTTATTTGTAACATATCATACAGTTATTATTTTTAGACCTATTTCTGCACTGTTTAGATTACTATTTTTTACACTGTTTCGTATGGAAATCATATTATCATAAATCCCGTGCTGCGAAAAAAAGTGATCGCATAGATCAGTTTTTATGTAACGCGTTTCATTTTTCAGACCGCTAAATACACCTTTCTTTCTTTTTTTTTTTTTTTACCAAGCTTATATTATTACATTTTCATTTTTAATTTTTTTCGTTGCTTAAGGAAATATCAACCACAAATTGAGGATCATAATTCTCACGCTTTAAATACACACGATCTGGAAAAAAGAAATATTTCCTTAAAAAAATATGGAAAACTACAAAAGTTGTCTATTCCAATGCAATGAATGTTTTATTATTAGAGTACAACGAAGTAATTTTAATTTTGAAACTACAGCGTCATGATTCTTGTTTTCAGAGAAAATGACCATTCATTTATTAGAATTTGATATAGTAACTTTGATATATTCCAAAATCAGTGATTTGACTAAGTTGAACAATAAACATAAAAAAAAACATCTGTTTAATTTTTAAACTATTATCAAATAACTTCATTAAATGCATAAGAAATGCCAAATTAAATATATTTTCCAATATTTTGAAGCTTATATTTCACTATACTAAAGAAAAATTTAATTCAATGCTTTAAAATTTTGATCAGAAAAAGTGTATCAAAATACAAAGAAATCCACAAATCTTTAGCACCACATATATGAAATTTAAATCTTTAGCTACTTTTGAAAGTCCATTTCACAAATATTTGAGAAAAATTACTGAAACGTTCCTAATTAGCTGCCAAAAGTTAATAGAAATCTTAGATATATCACGTAGAAGTTAGCATCCAGCTTTTAGCTGCTACTCAATGAAAACTAAAGCACGAATACATTATGTCTAAATAATAAATAATGTATCATATACAAGCCACTCTAAAAAATTGTTTTATTAAAAACCAAGCAGCTGTTTGGAAATATTTTAAAGCGAAAATACTGAAATACAGAAAAAGAAGAGATGGTTGAGTGTCAGCAAACAGGAAACGGGGCCTGCTGTTTATAAAAATTGGAAGGTAATCTACTTTTAACTCGACTTTACAAAAGTATTCTAGGCAATTTAAAGGTTTTAGTAGAAAGGAAATGCACTTTTAATAAGAAGTTTAAGTGTTTGTTGATGTTACAAAGAAGATATTACTGATATTATTCCAGCCTCGGGGCGCGATAAACTTTTCCGGAAAAAAGACATTTCAGCAGTCACTTTGGAGAAAATGGGGGGGGGGGGACTGAAAACGATTCAGAGCTATAAAAGCAAACGGGGATGGAGAAATTTTGCTTTCATTAGGCATGTATGGACGATACTATTCATGTAATACATGTATGTCCTCCCTCAGGCAAATGGAACAGAGGGGCTGCCCATAAAGTACAGTTTTTCTAAAAATAACTTGTACGTTTTTTTTTTGTTCTGTTTT
Organism: Argiope bruennichi; assembly: GCF_947563725.1. Lineage (NCBI taxonomy): Eukaryota > Metazoa > Arthropoda > Arachnida > Araneae > Araneidae > Argiope > Argiope bruennichi. Next base: position 79,576,055 of record NC_079163.1, read on the forward strand.
TTTTTTTTTTTTTTTTTTTTTTTTTTTTTTTGTCATTAAAGCTGCAAAAATTCAGATTTTTTTTCCTTTATAAAAATGAAAGCCGTAAATTCAGCAAGATATATTGAAACCTTCCAAAAGCATATTTAACAAAAAGGCTAAAGAAAAAATGAAGCAAAAGTAGCAATAAGGACAAATGTTCAAACTGCTACTATAAGTATAGTAACATGTTCATATATATTCTTATAAACTATACTGACATCTGTTATGCATAAAATATATTTTAAGGTATATAAGACATTGTACTGGTTTACATGATGAATTTTGTATTGTGATTTTTTTTTTTAATTTACTCGTTAACATGCAGTAAAAATGAGCATCTACGTTTCATATATAAAGGCGTAATTCATGGTAGTGATTTGAATTTTGCTGTTCAAAGTTCTCTGATGATAAAAACAAAGTCACCAACGAATGCTCATAGATATTCTCCAGGATTCCAGTTTCTTAAAACGATTTACTTATTTACCAAGTTTCAGAAGAGGAAGCTTGTTCAGGAACCTTGTGCACAGTCTTATTCAGCTTTGGGATAATCTGACTAATTACTTCTCTATTACTAAAAATATCCTTCCTAAATTCTTACCATTTACCTTTCCTACATTTTTTATGCATAGTTGTTTTTTCACAAACTACAACTTTTTGTAAATATATCATTATTATGTTACATTTCTTGTTTTAATTTTATTTATTTTCTATATCTTGTTTCTGTATTATATATATATATATATATTATACTTTATCTTTTTTTATTTCTTCTTTACATCACGCAAATACTATTTATATTCTTTTTATGTTAGTTAATATTTATTGTGTTTTTCTTTTATATATTATGATCTTTATTTGTTTTAGTTCTTATTAAATTCGTATTAAATCTTCATCGTATGCATTGATTGTTATTTCATATTTTGTTATGTTTGCTACTCACCGATTCCTGCCAACTCTACATTTTTTTTATGTAAACTACGTAGGTGTGAGAAATAATAATAACAATAAATAAAAAAAAACAGAATATGCTTCAAGGTTTCAATTGGGTTAGAGGAGAAGAAAGAGCATCTAGGGTTTTTTGTGAATAGAAAACTATTGAAAATTGTCGAATACTCCCTGGATGTGTAAGAAAATGTCCAGTGTATAGTTTTGGTTTCTTTTGGATTCATTTATCTTGTTAACTAAATGCTGTATGACATCATAAGTTGACAGTCCCTCACGAGATCCAAACTGATTGGGCTGCAGAATTTTGATTTTAAGGCAGAGGTGTAGTAACCGGGAAGGACAAGGAGAATATAGATGCCCCGAGCACCGCTCTTAGGGGGCACCATGGTGGCAAAACGTTAGTGGGAGCAAGCCAACTTTTAAAGTCAAATATGGTGAAGTAGCATGCCCCGAGCGATATTTATTTTTCTAAGTTACAGATGACGATTGGGGTGGAAAAAATCATATTTGGCCCCGGGTGCCAGTTGCTCTTGCTACGTCCCTGGATATTCAGTTTTTGATTAAGGATTTTCTCCAGGATCTTTCCGATGGTTGAGAGAAGAGTGACAGACTTCGGATGGTTCTTTTATTTTCTATTGAAAGAGGTCAATTACTCCTTTTTTTAAAAGATGCTGTGAAGCTGGAGGCACTTTTGAAAAAGAAATGTCGAAGGTTAATAATATTATTGTTGATTTCTTTTAGCATGATGAAATGCATTGAACCATACCCAGGAGTTTTTTTTTCACTGGCGATTTTTTTCAGGATTCGTTTCATTTCACTTTTGGATATAGCCGGTTCCGGGGCCAAAGGGGAAATGAGGAAAGTTGGAAAAATTGTGTATTAGGCTGGAGGGTAAAGTTCTTTCTGGATAGAAAGTGCAAAAGAGTTGGCATCTTTTTTTGTTGAGATCTCAAGAAGTTTGACGAGATCTGCAAGAGGATGTGTGTTTTCTACGACAGCTTTGTATGGTTGCTCGAAGGGATCTGTGGCTCTAGTGCACGTTTCAGAAAGAGTTCTTTTTATCTGCTTTTTTACAATCTGCCTTTTCCATGTTAAAAGCTATTTGTAATCTCTATTTCTCAACATCTTCCTTCTTTTGATATCTTCAAATGAGAGCCTGGATCTCCTTTTACCTGATTTCTATGTTCTGATTCCACCAATAAATGTTGACTGCAGTTTTCAGTATTATAATATTGTTGAAAAATATGAAAACTACAGTCATATTGCTTCATACATTGCCTATTCACGTAAAAGAAGTTCTTGCGGGTTTGAAGAAAATACAGCATAAGAAATGCACAATTAAGTAAAAACAATATTTTCGACAAACTTTCAGAGAATAAACAATCTGTTTAATTAACTTAAATACCAGTTTATAAAAAAAAAGAATTTAAAACTAATACATTTATTTCAATAATCGTTGATACTCATAGTTCTATGTTAAAAATTTGTTCTGAATTGACTTTTTTATTATTATTATCAATGCAGTATGGTTTTAAAACAAGTATATTTCCCAAAAAGATGTATTTTTATAAGAGAAAATAAATAAAATATATTATTCGATTCAATATTTCTACTTTCATTTTGTTTCATTTTTTGAAAATTAAGAATCAGTTATTTACTAAATTTAATAAGTCATTAATTTTCAATCAGGTGTGTTCTTTCAATGAATGTAGCACCATTCACAGCTAAAGCAAACTTTAACTCTCAATAAATTAAACTTCATGTGATTCATCATCATTCAATTACAAATAATATCTAGTAATACAAATATAATATCAAATAATACAAATATAATTCCTAGCCTCAAACTCTTGAACTGTTTAAATAAGCTGACTCTTTTAATTTGCATCTTTTTAAGCTGCATCTTCTAAGTAACTCTTATATAGGAAACTGAGCAATCTCCTCTTACTATTCAAATGCTATCATTTCTGACGGTATTAAAATTTTCTCAAGGAGACAACTGAGATCTTACTTCTCATACACGGCTCTTAAACAAGGAGATCGAGTTTTACACACTGCCATTTCATCATTTGTCATGAAAAAAAAAGTATATATTCATATATATGAGAGCGAAAAAATAAATAAAATCCAATAAACCGCAAGCAGTCAACGTTTAAATTATGCCAGTGTCACCGTCTTATCCATAAATGCATGTGTTTCTATCTCAACCCAAAAGAAAAGGAATTTCTCTCGGTTACTCAGGAAAGTGGAGAGGGGGGGGCGATCTAGATGCATCATCCATAACTGCACCTGGCCCCACGGCTCCTCAGGATTCTTGAAGACCCCTCCCTGGAACAAGGGATGGCCCAATCGATGGCGCCCCTCTATTGTGGAGTCCGTCTGTCTGTCCCCCCTTACCCCCGCTTCGAACATGTGCGACAGAGTGTGAACTGAGAGAGGGGTGGGAGGCAGAAGGAAAAGTCCAGCTAAGCGTGTCATGTCCCACAAGCTAGGGGGCTTCCGGCTAGCTTCATTTATATTACGTCAGCTAGGAAGATTGTGGGAGAAAGCTAGTCTGGACCATTCTTCAGATACCTTGGGCAGGGCAAAAAACTAAAATCAAGTTCAACCAACCGTTCCTTCCTCTAATATCTCGGCTTTCTTTCGATACTCTTCGGGGGGCCAAAGATGATGGAGTGAAGAAAGAAGGATAGAACCGATACTGGAGTACGAAACCGTTAGGGACTGAGAGACTCGTCATTAATTATCGTCTCTCTCCTTCCCACCCTGTTTCTTTCTATTTTTTTAAACGTAGGATATGCACGGATTATGAAAATAAAACTGTCTATAAATGAAGGATAAGTAACCTGTCGCGAATGTCTAGATTAAATATAATATCGTCGCAGGTCGTGCATTGATAATGAACTTGGGTTCAAAGGGCATTTCATTAATCTTACATCATCTGCCAACTAGTTACTTTACAGCACTTGATTTATTGAAATAGCTTAGTTGATAGTCGTTCAGCTTCCGCTGTACCTCTTTAATCAATCAAATAGTATTTAATACAGAAAAAGGGAATATTTCACTAAGTACAAGGATGAAATAGCGATTATATTTGACATTAGTTTATTTTTTATTATTTAATCGTCATATGTGCAGAATTAATTGAAGCTTAGTTTCATGGTTTAGTTTAAAAGTTTCACTCCATTAGCTAATTTGAAAATATAGAGAATATGTAATTCAGCGAGAAAAGGCTTTTAAAATTTCACGAATATAGTATATTCCTTTATATAAATACAGTAGTCAGTATTTGAAAAAATATTCAACAATAAATAAATTTTATCATTATTTAGAAATTAGTACAAGATAATAATACATATTTGAAAATAAAAATAACAAAAGATTCATCTAGAACAATTAGAAAAGAAGAATTTTACTTCCCAAAGGCAATATTTTTTTCAATCATCACTCATAATTTATTTTCATTTCAAATATTAGATTCATGTATACTCATCAAACAAAAAAAGAAATCCCTCATGAAATCATTAAAAAGATTATTTTAAACCAGCGGACAATTTCATTTAAGCTGACAGTTTCATTCATTCAAATCCTTATTTGTTACAATATTCTTTGCTTCTGTCAAAGCCATTAAATAAATCTGCATTCAATAAGAGAGCAATTAATAATAAAATCAATGCAAAACAAAACCCCATACTTGTATAAAACATTCGTCACGAATCTTTTTCATATATTTTTTATGAGGGATATTAAAGAGAGAAAGGGATTTTCTAAAAAATAAGAAACTCATTTCTGTTATTGATGATGCTATTCTTTAAATTAATTATATTTTATGCAGTCACTCATCATAACGTAACAGTTTTATTAAATGAAGTATAATTTTTATCTGTTTTCTTTTTATTTTTTAAAAACTTTAGCTAAAGTTTTAATTCATTACTTCTCTTCGATAAGCAATAGCGGATAGCAGTTTGGGAGCCCAGGGATTGCACATTATGAGGTCTTTTTTTTTAATATCTTGTCAAAATAATTTTACATTTCAAAACATTTTTAGCTAAATCAACATATTTATGACTCAGTTTAAATTTTGTTTCATTTTAGTAACTTTATGAAACTATACAAGTTTATATTTATTTATTTTTAATATGTATATCGTTGAGAAAATAATAAAGCTAAGGAGATTCGAGAAAAAAATTAACTATAACTATTAATTAATGATTTCATTATATACAAACAAAAACATTTCATTTTTATGAAAGATTTTAAGGAAATAGTATACATCAAACTAATATATTAAAAATAATTACTTTATAGGACTTTTCAAGTGGAATACTGCATAACCAATTAGATGAATAATTTATATTCCAAAATATTATAAATAAGTAATTGATGATACTTTAGCTAATTTAATAATGGTTTCAATTATTCAATGTAAACACGAATAGCAACACTAATACTATACAATTGATAGAATTTTCTTTTGCAATTTTCTTCATTTGATAACTAGGCTAATAACATATTTTAATCGATTTAATGCTAGTTTTCTCCGTCAGCCCAGTGGTCCTAGGAACCTACCTAGTCCATTGCTGATTGCCCAAATGATAAGCCCAAAAATTTTAATTTATCATCCAGGAAGAAAATTACTGATTAATAAAGATACTCTCAACTTATTACCAGATATTTTAAGATTGATTTTTGATTCTTCAGTTAGCTAATATATTTCAATTTTTAATATTTCGAAACAAAATTCGCTAATTGAATTTTTCTAATTTTCACGAATATTTCCAAACGTCTTCAAGACTAATAAGTTTTCTCCGTCAGCTCAGTGGTCCTAGGAACCTACCTAGTCCATTGCTGATTGCCCAAATGATAAGCCCAAAAATTTTAATTTATCATCCAGGAAGAAAATTACTGATTAATAAAGATACTCTCAACTTATTACCAGATATTTTAAGATTGATTTTTGATTCTTCATTTAGCTAATATATTTCAATTTTTAATATTTCGAAACAAAATTCGCTAATTGAATTTTTCTAGTTTTCACGAATATTTCCAAACGTCTTCAAGACTAATAAGGATTCATTAGTTTCTCAACCAATCTTAGAGTGAATACACACTTCTCTTGATCTAATTCTAGATCCTGGATTCAAGAAACAGAATTCTGCAACCAAAAAAGACATTAGGTTCTTTATGAAATTATGGCAAGTTTCTCTAAGATCAACTATAATTACTGCATCAAATGAGCAGCGGGCGACCAAATGATAGTTGTTCCATGTTTGTATATTTCCAGGTCAATAAAATTATTCAACAGAAACGCGTTTTCATGCTCGTATATTTCCAGGTTAATAAAATTATTCAACAGAAACGCGCGAGAGCATCATCGAAGTCTGGTTATTACAAAGGAAAAAGATAACTCGCTTCAAATGATAATAAAGAAATATAATTGAGATTCGTTAAGGAGGAAAGAGTTCTCGAACAATAAGCGATAAATTAGAAACGAATTTTTAAGCTTTATTTTTACGAAGCCTAAAATAAGTATCATATATTTAATTCAGATTTATAATAAGTTATTTAACTGCAGCAGATAAGAGGACATTTTAACATACCTTGTGAAGATCTTTAAGTGAATCCAGGCCATGGTCTGTCAATAAATGATGAGAATTATTTAAAGATACGAGCTACTAAAGAAAGTTTATAGTTGAAAATATTCATAGATATTTAACAGCCCTTCCTTATATTTGATTAAAAATATATAGAGCACACTGTTCAATAAATAAAAAAATAACCCTACTTCAGTCCGTTAAACGTTCGCTAACATGTAGATATTCTAGCAGCCCAACTACTTGAAGCAATTTTTAAAAAATAACTCAACATTGGAATAATGTCATTATTAGTGTATTACCCATGAATTTTATTGCGGTTCAGTTACCTATTCAAAATGTTCCTAATTAACATCATGCCTACCCTTAAAATATCTGCAAAATGGAGAATGGTTCGAAAAGGGCTTATTTGTCTTAAGCCTAATAAGAAGGTGTTTATTTATATCATATAACTAATTTAATGATACATTAATTTATTTGCAAATAACCGCTGAAATCATCCCATGAACTGACGAAAAATGACATGAATTAAAAATACAAAAAATAAAAAGTAACAATTAGTTTTGCATTTTTTTTTTCAAGTTAATTTCTAATAGCCTGATTAAAAGCAAACGCATTTATTTACTGTGAGCAGAGTTTATCGCCAATAAATCTAAAATATCACTCTGCACTTTATTCTCTTAAACATTCACTGACATGTCGACATCCGAGAAGCCTAACTGCCTGAAGCAATTTATCTCGGACACCCAATAGTTGGGACACTTTCGGCTTTGTTGTCTAACCCACGAATCCCGTCACAGGGCAGATGCTGTTTCAGATCATTCCTAATTACCGACATCCCTGCCACCAAAACATCCGCCAATTCGAGTAAGGTTCGGAGAAGGCAGCTTGCTAACATACAAAAAGAGTGCTCTCGGATACGCTGGGAATTCCGTTATCGATTGGATGGGTCACACGGATCCATCTCATTCCTCCCCATCCTCTCCAGAAGGAATCCAGCCCAATGCGAATAATAGGAGTTGGTACGAATAAGCGAATCAGCCATTCGTTCTTTCAACTCCTTGTACTGCTACTGCTGTTACCCCAGTCGTTTGATTACGGCCAAAGACAGAAACGGGCCCGAATGAGGAAAAATTCATTCATACAGTTATGGATGATATAAGGGAGTTCGGGAGAATCAGATCTCTTCTGGGATAAATGGTCGCTGGAGAAGATTACGTGATGAGAAAGGACAGGGGGAATAGTATCCACAGGATGATAAGTTGGTGGACGTTCCAATCATTTCCATGAATAGGATCTTATTATCGCCGATGCAAATGCGATATTTGGCAGATACAAATTAATACTTGGGGATTTCATTTGGGAGAAATAAAAGAGTCAGTTTGGAAAGAACTGAGCACGTTTCAAAAAGTTTCTTGAGAATAAATATCATTAATTAATGTCATCTAATAAAAATTATTGATGAAAGTCATCTATCATCCATTACGATGCATAGTTTATTCGATATGTTTATATGATCTCTTATGATGATTGGATACTGCATGTCATGTTAGAAACGTACTTTCGATTGTAAGTTCAAAATCCATACTAATTTCAGTAAGAGTTTAGTTAAATATATTGTTGAAAAGATATTAAAACAAATGCAAGTTTTCATACGTTGAATGAAAAATTCATTCTATCTTGTTTAATGCAACACGGAATAAAAAGAAAGGCTTTATAAAAAAAAAATCGGAAAATTTGCGTTGAGAGGTTTAAAAGGGGCAATTTTCTTTTTCCGAAGAACATTTCATATAAAATATTTCTAAATTTGGACCTACGTCAGAGTTATATTGAATAAAAAGTAACAGATGAGTAATTTTGTTTTGGGGTATCTTTATCACTATAATGAATAAGTGAAAGTTATGTGTGAAATGTTAAATTTGCTATGAGTGAAAAATTATCTAAAAGAGAAAAAAATTTATTTTAGTTTTGAGACTAACATTATTATTACCTTATATCAATAAACTGCTATAGTGAAAACATTTGAAATAGCCTGAAGAAATAGCAAACAATCATCTCTCACAAAATGAATTAATTCCTCAGTGAAATGATACTCTAATAGCTAGCAACTGTTTGAAATAAAAACCTATTTTTTAAAAGAAATAGAAAATCAGAATTTTGTGCTAGAATCATTTCGCATATGAGAAACATACGTAATTTGTCATAGATTTCTTTTCTTCAAAAAATTTGACCTATTCAAACGCTATTTTAATTTATAACAAACATTTTTTATTTTCAATATGTGTTAAAACTCCAACTTCCTTCAATCATTCTGAACATCTGCCGACATTCTTAATAGAAAGATATATAACACAGCATAGAAAAAAATGCCATTAATTATTGTAGTATGTTCGTTAGAATCCAGAAAGCTTGGATTGATTTTTAACTTTAGAATATTCAAGCTTACACTTGAGAGATAACCATATATTTGCCAATTCTATTCTCTATCTACAATACGAAGGAATTAGAGGTATGGCACACATGTATAGTTTGCTGCAGAGCCCTTCACCCTGTTACAGAGCCCTTGAATTATTCCAGTGTTTTCAATGTTAATGCTCTCACATACCACCTGCAATAACTGGCCGCTGAGGGTTATTCGAATCAATAAGTGAGGATTTGGAATTAGTATGCAGTCATTTACAATCTGTTCTGCCATTACAGATATGGCAATGAATTTCATTTGTGGATGTATACTCTATGCAAAATAGATCATTCTGCATTTATAAGACTTTCAACTGTAGTTATAATTATATTATAAAGATATAACCACTCACTTACTTATGATTATATTCCTAAATAACAGTCTTGCAATAACTTATTCAGACAGTGCTGTTTGATTGACATATTGGATACTTTATTTCACAATAAGTTATTCTAATTTTTTCTGATAACCACATAGAAACTCTCATCCAGCCGAAGTTCCAAAATAAACTAAACGGATGGTCGTACAGATAATAATATTGTGATCTGCTCAAAATAGCTCCCACAGGACCGGGGCGCGTTGGCCTGATGGTAGGGTACCGACTTGAAAAGGGAGGGGTTCAAGTTCAAGATCCGATTCCACCGAAGAACAGTCGTGTAAGCAGGTCTGGTGCATGTTCAATCCGTCGGGGCAAACGTCCACCAGCTGGTGAGGTGCAGAAGTTTGGAGAGGGGATGCCAGCTCAAGTGTCCTCCTCGTCACTTGACCGTGGTTCAAAATTAGAAGATCCGTCCCAAAATAGCCCTAGTGAGGCTTTAAAACGGGACGTTAACATAACTAAACTAAACTAAACCCAAGAGCAGGACACACCCTTTAGGAGGTATGCCCAATATCAGTGATAAGCCCGTTAACGAGGCAGAACCTTCTTAATTGTTATATTTTCAGGGAAATCGAGAATTTCCCCTAATTCGGGTTGCTTCTCATCCCCAAGTATGAGGTGCCTTCCTCTCGGGGAACAGAACGTTTTAAGGTAGCATAAAACAAATTAAAAACATTTTGATTATCGCTCATTGGCATATTGAAGTTATAGTTTCAATAACAGCGCATGTTTGGGTCGGTAATTTTAAACCAAAATAAGCCATGTCAACTTTCAAAAAAAATTTCTCTAAATACATTATTCTTTAGTCTTAAAATACATGTTAATAACAGAAATAAAATTCCTCTGGTAACATATTTAGTGATCATGTTCTTAAGTAATAAAATTATCTACATTATATTATATTTTACTGCAAACTAATCCGATATTTTCTTTTTTCATATTACTCTCAAATAAAGAAAAGCATTTATTTAACTTTACTATGAACTGAATATTTTTTAATACGCAAGACTTGAATTTCGTATACCTTGTAGCCAACTCAGAGAACTGAAGAACGAGATCTTCTCTTTTTCTGTATCTTAGATCTATTTTAAATATTGGCATAGTGCTGTTTAAACAGCTGCCTATTCCATGCATGGTTTTTTAAATATTAAGGCTAGCACTCAAGCTAAACTTTCGAGAATCATAGCACCAAAAAGCAGTTCAAAATTTATTTGCAGTTGAATGTATCGCAACAAAACACTCAATATGAAAGTGTCTAAATACTCATCTAATGATAAAAATAAAAATAAGGTTATCTTTTTTGTATGATTATTCTTTTAGATTCATACAGAATAAATAAAAACGTAATCTGTTAAACTAAAATTATCATTATATATGTTAGTTAAGATTAATACCGAGAAGTCATTTTAATAAAATATTATTATTTAACTCCGAGAAATCTATTTTTACAAAAAAAATTCATACTGAATAAATGAGGTGCAAATATTTTCCGATTAAATTTAAGAATATAAAAAAATTGACTCAAATTTATTAGTATCACAACATTAATCACTTTTCTTCAGCGGTTTTCAGTGATAAATGATTTTCTTGTAAAAATTCAGTCGCAGTTTATGCAGAACATTTCCATTTCGATTTTTTTTTCGATCTGACATGCTCTTTTCCAACGACCAATATGAATTCCAGTTTATATTGCTACATACTTGTATATGTATACATTTTGAAAAATAATTATCCTATACTGTTGAAAATATATATTAATTATAGCTATGACCTCTGAGATTTATATTGTCCGCGTATATGGGCAACAGGTTTTCAGATGTCTGAAATTCAGATAAATAATTTTTTGCCCCTTGCAATTATGCAAATATTTAAATATGACTCAACTGTACACTGAAAGTAATGATTTTTATACAATCTATCATAATAATAAAAAAGTTTAAAGCCAAAGGAGTACGAAATATATATAGTGCATCTGTCTTTTGGGCAGGAGATAAAAATATTAAAGCATTTATTTCACTTTCAAGGCTAAATATGAAGCGAAGAGCAATAAAGTAATTCTTCCCCTTCAGTATTTTTTATCCTACCTAAGCCATTACATAATTATAGCCGTTAGATGTTCTTTAAAACTGCGTGTTATACAGCGTCAAGTAAATAAATATGGTATACTTGCAATCAGAATTTGTGATAGACGTTGCTTCTAAGCACGTCAGTACTCAGTGAACTTCTTTCAAATGTCACCCATAAAAAAATTGAATTAAGACCATTGTGGCCTAGTTACAGAGACGACATCTCATTGTCTGAGTAAAGAGAGCTGAGCTTCTGATTTTGCCAAAGATCTGCTGTATATGTGGGAGTCATGCACACTTAACCTCATGTTAATAGAATCTTCTCTGCCGCTATGTAGGTAGATAACACATTCCATTTTTAAAAAATGCACTAGTAATCCTTGAAATACTACTTATTTATAATAATTATGAAAGATACAATTTGTTCAACAAATATAAGTGTTACATGATTCAATACACATACCTGCTTCATAATTGATGTCAAAGGATTGATTAAAATGCGAGTAAAACGCTTTCTCGCTGATATTATTAGGAAATTATGACAGTGGGAGGGCATCCTCGGCTATAATTCGTGTCATCCCTAAGGATCAAAATTTCAGAATTCTATACCTCATATATTTCTTGGAATTTTCAAAAGAGTCTTTATAACAATTTAAATTAAGTGCAAAGTTAATTCTTAGAAGGCTGGTGGTATATTTTTATACTTTTTGTTTATGCAATTTACTTGGAAGGGGGTAATTTTTGTATGATCTTTGTAATAGATAAGCAACATACCTTGTGCTTCTAAAGTTTAATTTTAGCTCAGTGTTCTTTACGGAATTGCGACCAGTTTATAAAATGACGACGATATTAATAAGATTGTACAATAATTTTCATTGTAAATAGACAATAATACTGCAACTTTATTTTTAATCAGATTAGCTCCGTATGATATACCGATAACGATTCAAAATGCATTTCCTTTCCAAAAAAAATTGTACTTCATTTTCTTCCCGAAGCTCCTCTAAACTTCGTTAAGGAGTGCAGCTTACGAGCTTGAACGTGACTCTTTGTGTACATACAGAAAAGCTCTAATGATCTTGCGAGAAATTATGAATGCAGATCCATTGACTTAGGAATGAAAGACTATTGAAATTGAAATCTCCGGTCAGGTTCCCCGTAGAAATTCGCACCACTGAGATGAATCGATTTCAATTTAGGGAGAATAAGACGCAGTCGAACTGTTCCTAATCTCTGAGAGTGGAGATGGAGAACAGTTCGATAAAATTAGTCATAAAGAACGAAAACCAAATACTCCTAATTGACAAAGTTTGTAAAGTCTAGTGAGCCTACACTAGTAAAGCCATGTTGTTAGCCTCAAACAACAAAGAAAAATTCTTCGCCTGAAACCAATCAAGGCAATTAGTTTTGCTCTTCTGCACATTGAGAAGACAGTGCTGATCGAATTTAAGTGATTTTTCTGAAACAAGCAAGAAGCGACAAAACCGGAGAAAGAATCTATCGAGAGATCGCGCTAAAGTTTAAGAAATTTATTAGCTTAAATTTGCAAAGTAACTTTTCGTTGATGCTTTAACACATTAGGCTTTGCTACAACTATTCACTCGCGCATCGAATTACAGAATTTTTAATATTCTGCTGTTGTTGTTGTTGTGACTTATGGCACTTTACAAGCCCGCTGACTTAACATTCTGGAAACTACAACTGAGTTATTAACAACTAATTTGGTACAGTAAAACCATGTCAACATGTTTAAATGCCCCCAAATTCTTCTATGGATCGAAATGGCGGTAAATGCATGTAGAATTTGGATGCCAAAAGTGTAATACGGTGTGTAATATAAACATAATTATTTTACGCAAAAGGTAGACAAATGAGAACCACTTTAAGTCTATTAAAATATAATTTGAGTTGCTGCTAAAATAGTCCATTCTTAAACAAAAAAAATACGTTTGGTCATAAAAAAAAATTCAGCATGGAGTTTCATTACAACACTAGTTGATATATTCACCATTGCTCGGGGTTAATATTCACTATTGCTTTTGAAGTATAATATTTTAAACGTAGAAATTAGTTTTGTATAAAATATTATAATATAAAAAACCCTTTTCAGGATATATGTATTGAAATAATAGAGAAATTAAAAATAATAGCTGTAGAGTATTTCAAAGATAATGTTAACTTCAAAGCGTATAAAGGTTTTTTTAAATTAATAACAATGGAGTAAAGCATTATGCAGAAATGAAATTTATAATGGTAAAATTTTAAATTTTATGATGGTTTAAACACATTTCTTCTGGAATAATCATGGTTAGTTTCTACTTAATTGAATATTTAATTAATTTTTGTAATTTGAAAAGTTGACAGTATTTTTTTGTCTTATATTAAATAAAAGCAAAATTTGGTTGAATTCGACCCAGTTCTTTAGGAGAAGGTAAGAAATAATACTTAGCTATAATGACTTTTATTTACATTTTAATACCTATTATTATTACAACGCATGCACAATTGCCATTAAATCCAAAATTCTTTGTGGATAAAGGAACAGTTTATTGTTTTACATTAATTTTATTGGATATATTCTTGAATCGACAATGACAACAGCAAAAAAGCCTTAATAGCCAAAAAAGCCTTAAATAGAATTCAATAAATTTTTCCACTATTGACGATTTCTATTTTCACGTTTGTAATATGGATAATGAAGGAGCTGATATTTTTTTATAATTTTACTATTTAAATTTTAATTAATAGTCAAATTATATAATTTGCACGAAAGAAGAAACAGAGTATGATAATACAAAACAATTTCAACATATTTTTATAATAACGATTATTGCAACCACTAAATTTTTCAGAATCAGCCTAATAAACTATATAAAATACGAATACATTTAAATTCCGAAATAGCAAGTTGGCCTAAATTGTTTTACGTCAAATCCAATAACAAGTTCCTTTAAGAGAATAGACAATGAATAACAAAAAAAAACTTCAAAAAGACGTTAGGCCATCATAAAGGACTCTCTACTCATGATCCGAATAGTGATGCCTTCCATTTTCAAATTTGCTGCAGCATGGATATTAAAAAAGAACATTTGATGTGCTTTTTTTTTAAGTGCACAATGGAACAAGGCTTCTTACCAAATCCTTCCCTTTTTTCCAGCTCCATTCTTTATTCTTTTTAAGAGTGAATGATCCCACTGCTACCTTAATATGCCGACCTCTTTCCTGAGCGAGAAATAAGATGCAAAGTCTGTCGCTTCAAGAGGAGGGTGCAGATGGGGGAAGGTCCTATTTGGAAAGTCACTATCACAACGAAAGAACTCGAGTGAAGTGAACAGGAGTCGACGAGAAGAGAGAAGCAGATTTAAGTAAGACTCTCGTGAAAGAGAAGGAAGAGATTCGCGAATGTTGAAATTATATATATATATATATATATATATATATATATATATATATATATATATATATATATATATATATATATATATATATATATATATATATATATATATATATATATAAATATTCCTTCTGGAGAAGTTTAAATAATCAAGGTAAAATCAAACAGCGAATAAAAAAAAAGTACTTTGCATTTTACGCGAGTATTTTGAAACCAGGTAGTCGTATTTTTCAAATCTTCATTTGAGAATGCAAAAAATTCAAAGCGTTTTTGGAGTTGTGTAACTTTATATGGGTAAGAAAAAAAAATCAATTTTCGGAATAGGCTTTAAAACGGCTAATTTAAACTTTCACTTACTTGTAAGTTGAAATGTGACATTATCTTGACTGAAACGAATTTTTATTGTCAGTTTCTAATGGATATAATTCTACAATTTCATTTTAAAACGCCCTTCGATGTATTTACACAATTATACATGATATGTTAAATGTTATAGAAATTACTATGGAATCTTATGAATTATAAGATTTTTAAGTAGTAAGCATGATATATTCAGATTTGTTGCAATGAAAAAATGCTTGAAAAGCTTTTTTTTTCAACGCAGTTCTTTAATATTAAGCATGTTATTTGTTTCATTTGTAAAATTGAAAAAATTCAAGATATTTGTTTAAATTTAGACATTATGAATAATATTAAGCTTCATGTAGTTTCATTAAGAAGAATATTTTATTCAAACGTAGTGTAATATGATTTAACCCTTATCGTGGCAAGATTGCTTTTTTGAAGAAAAGCAAAAAAAAAAAATGTATATAGGTAGCTTATTTTATATTTTATATATTTTTTTATATTTTATATATTTTTTATATTTTATATATTTTTTTATATTTTATATATTTTTTATATTTTATATTTTTATATTTTTTTATTTTATAGTGGTAGTATATTTTTATAAAGTTGTATGTATGGTGTACTATACAAAATGAACATAAGGGCCATTAACATAACAGGGAACATAAGTAAGACTGCCATTGCCGGAAAAGAGAGAAATAAAGCAAGCAATGATATGCTAGAATAAAATGAATGCGATAACAAATATTTTTAAAAAAGCTTTATTCGCTAGCATCTGCTCTGCGTGTTAAAGATTATTTCCATAAATATTAATTCCATCATTAGAATTGCTTTATTGCTTAATCCAGGAGTATCGAAAACAAAAGGATTTGTGACTAATGATATTCATAAGCTTATAATTTGTAATAGGATTTAAATCTTTAAAACGATGTAATGACCTTATACTGTTGAAAATTCTTTAATTCTCAGAATGCTGTATTCTTGTTGAATAAATGCGCTTAGAAAGATTTGCCGTTTGTTTTTTCTGTGAAAACACGGATTTATTATGCAAACGACCAGGGAAATGGTGAAGAAAAATTGACGAAAAAGGATAAAATTGGTTACATTTTAATCACAAATACGTAATAATACACTTAAGTAATATTAATTATATTAAATATTAATAAAATGGAAAGTTTTCAATTACTATAAAATTTTATTTAATTTGAATTGTCTCATGCTTGTAAGAATGGAGCAATGTTATCGACTTTTCATTCACTGGCTGATGTGCTACATAGTTTTACAAATTTTTAATGCTTATATTATTTATGACAAAACATTTTAATATTTTTTGAAACTAACTTCAACTAATCGATTTAATTGTTCTAATTTAATAAATTTCGGTTTTAAACTTGAGGTGTCATCTGGTTATAAATTTTAGAAAAAATGATTTCAAAATAACATAATATTTATGATAAAATATAAAAAAATAAAGCATTAAAATTTAAAAAATACTAAATGAAGTTTAAAAAAAAACTACTTATGCACTAATAAAATCAGATTTTTTTCTTTAAAAACTGCTTTGAAACACCTTTATTTAATTCGACATTTTTTATATGATTAATTGGTTACCGATTCAAAATTCTGTATAAAATTTGCATGCCATTTGAATCATTAAACCAATTATTCAATAGGTAGTCATTGCCTTAAATAAACATTTGGAAACTATAATTTAAAGCCACATTTAAAACTCTAAAATTTGTTTTAAAGAAAATCATCCTAAGATTATTTCCCACATGTATTTTCTATTTATCTAATTTTGAAATTACTTCACTTCACTTGGATGGCAATTTCTATGATCCCATAATCTTTTATGACGCAAAACAAAACAAAAAGTTTTAGTTGATAACTAAAACTGCTTAAACTGACATTTTCCTCGCATCTCCTTTACTCTCTGTGATGATTAATTAACTAATATGGTTTCCCATTTCCATTCCAGATCTCTACTATTCATCATTTTATAAATTATCTTGGAAAAGAACAAGTTCCCTTTCCTTTTCAGGCCTTAAATGTAAAATTTATGATAAATTTTGATGTTACGCCATTGATGATTTCCTCTGTATTTTCTAATAATTTAATAGTTTCCTTGAGTCATACGGTAGTTAAAGAATTCTTTTACCTTTACAAATGCATGTAATTATTTAAAAAAATATATATTCAACTCGGCAAATTTATTACATTGCTCCGTACGAATTGAAATGTCCATGTAAATAAATATAGGGAAATGAAATATTGGCGAATTTATTTTATTGCTATGATTCACGGTCCTGAGATAAAATAAATTTTCCCCCATAATTTTTTAGCATATTTCCGATGAAAAACGGAGGGTGAATTTAAAACTAACAAACACTGATAATAACTTTAACAATATATGACGAATAGTTTTAAATTTATTATACTGGTTTTATCGCCTTTCTATGAATAAATTCTGGTATTAAATCATTTTGATTTTACGTAAGTTTTTCTTTTAGATAAATAAACTTTAATAATAATTGTTGACGGTTTTTACGCTGAAATATAAGATACAGGGGGGAAATTGAAATTACTTAATAAAATAATGTTTCGGAGCATTTTTTTTAATATTTCAATATTTGTACATGTTATTTTAGGGGGAATAATAAAATTTTCATCAGATTACGTTATTTTGTCGTTTGCTATAAATAAGAGACAAAGAGATATTAATTCACTTATCAGTGAATTAATATCTCTATTCAGAAATTTTAAATTTATTTACAAAGATTACCTCAAAACTCTTGATAAAAAATTTTTATGTTTTTAGTTTACTTTAGACACGTGACAAGAAACTTTCTTCATATTTTAAATTGTTTTCGAGATAACACAAATTAAATGGAAGCTGTCACACGATACGCAGCTAGTGGTAGGTAGGATTAGAATAATTACTTTATAAACTAATCAGGTTAGTTGTTTAATGAATCAGAGAAACTCGAAAGAGATTTGTCATTGACTTGTTTAATTGAGGAATCATCGAATCCCTTAGTTTATCTACCATTGTTTGATCTCAATTAATACCAATGTTTTAAGCTGTGGTGCGATATTTGTTCAATAAGTATTCCCGTAATTTCATGCTTTAAATAATTTATAATGCAACAAATGTGTATAGAAGTTACTTTTAATAGTACTGGAACTCTGAAAACTCTCAAGAAGTAACATTAGGAAAGAACGATTTTAAGCATGCAGAAACGTCTAAGGATATGGATTTTGTAGTGGAATACCTTCGGAGAAAATTCATTAAGATATATTAAGAAAAAGGAAATAATAAGAGCAATTTATAAAAATATACTTTTATCAGTACAGTAGAAGTTAGAATTTTCTTATTTAAATATTTTCTATTATAGTTATTTTTTATTATTATAAATATAATAATTATTATAAATAATACAGAATCTTGTAATCAATTTTTCTCAAATTTTCTACAAACACGTCGAATCAAAATTAAATCAATTGATTCATTTATAATTCTCAAAATAATAAAATAATATATTTTCATCCAAAAAATATGCTGTTGAACAAAATTAAAAAAATAATTAATATCTTAGAAAATGAGCGAATTACCATATAAAAAAAACTCGACAATACAAAAGCAAAAGAAAATATATAAAAACTGTCTAAAGATTGACGTAGAAAATCAATAAAACCAAAAGCAGCCCATAAAAATATTTACTCGAGCCTTCAATAATTGAAAATGATATTTTTTTAAATTTGGTGATTAATACTAAGCGCTTATAATTAATATTAAGCTATCGCCAATATTTCAAATAAGATTCTTTAGTATTTGTAAATAAATATAAAACTTTAAACATATCTTTTAACTTAAATGAAATGTATTGAAATGAATTCAGCATTAAATTGAACTCGCAAATCAATAATTATGCATGCACTTATTTTTTGGATTAATAAAATTAATCAATAATGCAGAAATTGGAAAGAAAATGACAAACAAAAAATATAGAGGAAATTTGAGAATTGATTTATAAATATATCTATCTATTTCTGAGAGTTAATACACGCAAAAATCTTTACCCCAAAATTATGATTTTCAGGATATATATATAATTTTCAGTGTTTAAAAGCATTAATACAACCATACGAGGATTGATGAATATGAGCTCATAGTTTAGTTTAGTTATATTAACGTCCCGTTTTTAAAACAACACTAGAGCTATTTTGGGACGGACCGCGCAATTTTGAACAGTGGTCAGATGACGAGGCTGACTCCTGAGCTGGCATTCCACTCTCCAAACTTCCGCACCACACCAGTTGAAGGACGTTCGACCCCGACGGATTTAACGTGAACCAGGCCCGCTTACATGGCAATTATCGGGTCTCGAACCTGAAACCCTGAAACCTTCCAAAGCCGAAACCTTATCACCAGGCCACCACGGCCCATACGAGCTCATGAGTGACGATTACTGAAGAAAATTACTTCTGCGAGTAACAGAAAAAATAATGCCTGTTAACAATGTTTTAATTCGATATTGATCTTCAGAGGGCTTCGCAACTTTGGAGAAGGTCGATTCAATGTGTTTTAAAAAAACAGTCAAGGTCAAACTAAATTATATCCAAAAAAGTTGAACTAAATTAAGTATCATTCAAATTTCAAACCACTATTTATAAGACTGTTTGCATGTTTTCAAACTAAAATCAGAGTAGTTCCCCCACTATATGCAAATATTTTTTCTTGCAGTTAGCCAATTGATTTCTGAATCAATAAATCAAAGTAAACTATGTGTTTGAATATTTAGATTGCTTTAAAAAATGGTGACATTTCTTTTACCATTTTGTTTAAAATAAAGCTCAAATTTAAATGTTAAATTTATTATCCTAGATGGTGGAACCAACTATCTTAAAGATGATCCGCAATAAAACATTTTGTTATTTCAACTACTCATAAAAATTTAAAAAATTCTTATATAAAGATTAAGTAACATCAATAAAAATATCTGTTTTCGAAATGTTGGGAAAGGAAGCGGGGCCCCTAGTAGTTTGTATTACTTATGAGTACCTACATGACTTAATCCAGCCCTGCTAATAAGTCATTAGCGGTTATGGAGAACAATAAAAAACTATTGCTTCAGTAATTGATGGATTGACGTTTATCTGCATACATGGTGAGATCTGCTTCAACAATCTGTCACTTATATAAAGAGTTCTTTGTTTATATTTTGGAGAAAAGTATGCATGCAACCCAGCCTTTGGATGCATAAAGATCATACAAAAGACTCATTGTCAAAGGGAACATAGGCTCAATTTTGCAATGCAATCTTCTTAAACAACAATAAAATCAAATTATCACGAAAAGCATAAAAATGTAGGTACAGGTTTTTTAGTATCAAAGTCAACATAAGATTTCGAACAAGATAATACACAAATCCAAACATTTTGATTTTTTTATATGTTATACTCCTCAAACTAAAAAGAGAGAGAGAGAGAGAGTTTTTCAAAGAGACATCCATAATCTTAGTTACAGTCCAACTACCACACAAACAACGATTCTTTTCTCAATGGATCCTTGCTGCTTCCTCCCAAGTTTCTCTATGGCATGCGGAAAAGGCAACAGAACTCCACTAAGCTATCAATCGGAAATCGTTGGGGGAAAAAGTTTTCTTGAAAAGTCACCTTAAAAGTAAAATAAGAAAGCTCATAAAAAATGTTGTGGAGAGTTTCATATAGAAAAGAGAAATGTTCGATAAGGAAGAAGAGATGGAAGCCTAGGTCAACGACCTGACGAACAGGAATCTTGAAAGAAATGGTAAAAAAAGGGATGCTAGACACACAATAGCTGCGTTGGTAGACAGCCATTATTAGAAAAAAGTACTACCGTTCTGAAGATAATTCATTTGATAAGACCTCCAAAATCAAACGTCAAATATAGAAAAACGGAGCGCATTTTTTTTTTTTTAACTAGAACTCCAGTACAAAAAATATACCAAAAAATGTCAAACAGAATATTCTTTGATCTGAATTGTGAGTGTGAAGAGCATAAAACTATGATATTCTTCTAAGTGTAATAAGGATAAAAAATCTTAAATAAGATTGTAAATCTGAAAAGATAATTAAATAAATATAATTATCTCCATTATAAAAGGAAACAAAGCTTTTTCTCTCTTTCTCTTTTGATTATTGAAGGAACGAAAAAATGTCATTACTTCCGAAAAATAAAACAGGATATTTTAACTATCAAACGAACAATGTTAATAGAAGTGCATTGTGCTCCAATTGTTTTACGTTCCAAAAATTTACAATGATTTGGTAAAGGACAGTTGCAATAGAATTCAACTATGAATCTTCAAAATGATTATGCAATGGGCATTAACACATATTCCATGTTATTCCTTCATTTAAATTGTCTTAGTGATTTGCACTTTTGGGCATTTTATGCCTTCATAGTTTAATTAAAGCATTAAATGCCAAAATTGTGCTTTGAAATTTATTATATATATGCACAATATATTTTATTATATGCACACCAGATTATTATATATATGCACAAAAAGTTGCGTAACAGTATAATTATATTAAAATGATGTTTTAATTTGAAACTATTTGACATTTTTGAAAATGCTATCGTTATAAAATGGTCAATAAAACCATCCCAATAAAAAAAAAACAAAAGATTGAATAAGTAACAGAACGTTACCATAGCTTCTAAATTACATATTTACGTAGGTACTTCATTATTATATAAAACCCAAACCAACAAGATAATGCGTCAAATACAATTCTGTTACTTTCAACTTGCAGACGAATTTCAAATTTAATACTAATGTAAAGAAATGAGGCACAGAATACACAAAATATTAACCGAATGAAACTTATATATCTTAAATGAACCATATATATATTTGGTGCCGGGTGGTAAACGAAAAATTCCAAAATCCCCAAATGGGCAACTTATGCGTTAATATTTCTATGAATTATAATTTGAATATTAATATTACTTGTAGAAACATTTATTCTAGACATAGTGCATTCAGCTTCAAATTCACTAACCAAACATTTTTATTATCCTTTGGCCTATATTTCCATAACAATCCAAGCCACAAAACACAATTCGCATATCGCAGTTAAATTGCCAAATATTATCGATATTTTTCACCATTATCTGATATCTGCATTTAGATTTCAACTTCACCGTGATTACCAAAGTCATCGAAAAGCAGTTTAAGACTTAACTTTAGTACGAGTACGCTGAATACATTTACCGCCATCACACAGTCCCCATCATACTCTATCGCGGAGAGTATTCCTTTATATATTAATGCCACAACAAATTATTTTTGCATGGGTAATCAGTGTCTTAGCTATCATCCCTTAATGTCCGAAAGCTAGAATGGTAATTTGAATTAGCAGTGGTGTCATATTTCGGAGATTAATGTGCTCTTATCACACAGATTACTCTTGTGTGAGCAGGATAAAATAGCTTTAGATGCATCTTAGACACCAGCTCGGATATATGTATTATGATCATAGCAAATATTACTAGTTATTCTCAATATGAAAATTTGATCATACAAAACAGTCTATTTTAGAAGCATCTTCGACTCAAATATAGAAATGTATTGCGAGCAGAGAAAATTTTATTCGCTATTCTCAATATAGCTATGTAAAATTCTGATCACTATATATATACAATTACGAATTAGAAATGATAACCTCATCACAATTATACTGAAACTAATTGATTTTGTAGTTGAGGTTGCGTCACACATATTTTTCAACATATTTCAAATACTGAAACCTCTTCTTTTAAAATTTGATTTAGAACAAAACTTTTTATTAAATTAATATTTGAGGTGATTAAATCACATTTTTGATTGCTGATTGAAATCTTAATTCAACAAAAACTATGTTATGTGTTGTGACGCTAATGAACGTAAATTCTGACAACTCTTTTATAATTCGCTTAATGGAGTGGGATGAAAATCTGGAGAATAAGCAGATGAGATATTATTACTGTTTTGAGGAAGTTGTTGAAAATTGATAGATCGATTCCAGATATATCTTGCGTAGCTTAAAAATGACAGATTAATCTAGCATATCACTTTAATTTATGGAATGGAGATATAAATTCGATACCTGACATCTACTCAAAAATTATAATATAGAATAAAATTAGCTTCGCGGTGTATAATATTTTTATCGCATTATTATCAATATCATTAAATTTTTGAAAGAGAAACTGTCAAAATTTTAGTTACTTCTTATTACATATTTTAAATAAGTTCCGCTTGTATAATTTTTCCTGAAGTATCCGATTATTTTTAATTAGATGCTCTGCTAACCACCTTAATTCGAACTTTGTCCAAATCAGAAACTTTTAGTCCTGTTGAAGCAAGTCCACTGCAGCCAGAGTAGTTTAAAAATTCTGAAGGAAAAAAAATCATGAAGGATCGTGACAGCAACAAAGGCCTGTGATGGCATGCATGAGTGACCGAACTAATTTGTATTCATGCTCTTTCCAGCTTGTTGATCTGCAATTCAGATTTAGCCCAACCACCAACCACAAAAATCGAAACGCTTGACCAGACAGTGACGCAATCATGACAAGAGGGAATAGTATAGTTTTGCTGAAATATTTTTAAAGGTTTCTTTTATCATCATGTTATGGAATTTCACCAAAAATATTTTTGGCAGTTTTTACAGATCTTTCACGTTATTTTAATATATGATGGATGCGCTTGGGGTTCTTTTTATACTCAAGATTTATCTACTTGTATAGACAAGTAGGTCCGTTCCATACAAAAAAATAGTGAAATCGGAACAAACATTTTTTTGGGTGAAAATATTCCCACTTTGGAGAGAAAATACTATTAATATTAGATAGGCAGCTAATTTACACTGCATTAGTTTCGAATGTTGCATATGAAATGCGTTTTAAAAATTTTACAATGTATAAAAAATAAGACTTGGGAGAAACGCGAGTTCTAGCTTACGCGTTACCGAATTTCCGGTATATTTCGATGCCTGATATTTGCCATAAATGGTTGCGAGTTGAACTTTGTCATGCTATAATGGTTTAGAAGGTTAGATTATTTCAGTTAAGCTGGTGTCCAAAAAGCTCTCCTATATGTTTGAAAAGGTTCAAACATATAGGAGAGCTTTTTGGCATATGGTAATTTTTACTTGTGGTAGACTAGAATGATAACCGTGAAGGAATTACTTTTTCAAACTTCCCAATCTCACCAATGGTAAGATGTTTGACTCTGAAGAATTCCGTTCGCATTATATCTGCGTATCTGAACGATTTTTCATAGAATGGGATTCGAACTCACGCTTCTCCAAAACTGAATAAGCTACTGTGGCCCTAATGGAAAACTGGAGAGAAAGAGTGAAAGCTGAAGTGTCGTTTTTATCATTTGATCAAAATGTTTAGAATATGAAATTGGCTCTAACATATTCAAAACGATACAAAAAATTGAGCAATGAAAAATTCCATATGCTCTACATTTGTTGATATAAGTCAATCATAGTAAAGAGTAATGCATTTTTTTTTTTTTTAAATTTCCACAAACTACAATGTTAGAAAAAAATACGATTTATAAGCTCAAAAGAAAGAAGCACTTCTAAAAGTCCTTCTACGAAAAATCCCCTCCTATGTCAATTCTTGGAGAAATTATTTTATCAAAATAAAAAATAATAATAATAAAAATTCAAAGTAAAAATTTCAGAACAAAAATAATCTTTATTCTAAAAAATTTAATATTTATTTAATCTCTTGTAATTTAATCAGGCATGGTCGGATAGATCTTTACTAATACTTAATTAAACACTAAGATTCAAAACATTAGATATTATTCAGGTGAAAAATGAACCGCCGCTTATGGTCAATTACCGGGTAAATGACCAGTCGAAAAATGACCTGTTCGTCAATGAACGACGTTAAACTTTTGAATGCGCTCTCTGATTAGAGTTCACTTTCACTGCTTCCGGCAATTGTTTTAGCAATAAACTAAACAAAAAATAATTCCTCATGAATACGATAAGCAATCCATTTCGTTTTCTAATAAAAAAACAAAACAAAAAGTAAGATAGACTCCATTCGAATTAAAACAAATGGTGTTTCAGCAAAGACAGTAGGGAAAAAAATTGAAAACATAGAAAGTAACACTAAAGTACGGGAAAATATTTAATTTAACGTTAATGATGCGTGAAAATTGTAAATTAATTGAATCAAAAGAAATTTCCATTCAAACAAGCTGTAACACGATACAACTCATTTGAAAAATATTTAAGTGGATGCGCAATGTTTCTCTCACTTCAGGAACGAAACTAAAAAAAAAATATGTATATATATATAGTCACTCTTTTTTATATTCTTTGAACCTCATCACATTAGATTGCGAATTCAGAAGAAAAAAAATGAAAAATTGCACAGCTTTAATCCCCAAGCTTCACTTAAAAAACATAAATGCCCCTCAAAAAATGAGACGAAATGGCAGCGAGAATTCGATTTATGGTGAGTGTGAGGGGACCATCAAGAGCAGGGAAGGGGGGGGAGGCAGTAGAGGATCGAATCAAGAACTTGTTCATTTAGCCAATAGATTTTTTTTTCTTTTTAATTTCGTTCCGATGATTAAAAAAAGAAACTTAAAATATAGAGTTGCTGAAAAAGCAACTTTAATGATAGTCATTCCAAACAAATTTAAAAAAAGTTTTATGTTTACGAATAACAATTATAAATCAATTTTTTAAATGCCATTTATAATCTAGTATAAGTGAAACTCAATTATTCAATTATTCTACTTACCTTCAAGTGGAAGGGACCCTTTAGTAGTTATGAGTTATGGGTTACAGAATGCAAAGTGAAAACTCATTTAAATGTGAAAATACTTATCGAATTACCCACTGTAAATATTTCGTCGCACCTTCGATGTAAATAACTAAGTACTTATTCTTCATTGTTCAATTACAAATTTTGTATGGAAATTAAGAGAGTAAAAATTTAGAAAGCATGTTTAAATATCGAATTTTAAAACATTTAAGTAATTTAAATAAGGTAAAGTAATTTAAATTAGGGAAACAATGACTAATAATAAAAGGATTTTTTTAAAAAAAATTGAACATTACTTACTAACTACATTGATCCTAATCATTTCCATCAAGAAAAGATAACTGTTATATTTAGGCTGTTTTAAAGGTGAAAAAATTAAAAATACAAAAACAATCCATGTATTTCAAAAAAAGAAAAGGAAGATTTTTCGACATTCACATCTCTCTCAAAGAACAATCAATTAAGAACCACGAATTGTTCATGCAAAGTGTTCAATAATGTTTTGATAAAAAAAGAAAGAAAGAAAATGCCGTTTTAAGCTCCACGCTTCTGAATGTTACAGTTG
This sequence comes from Argiope bruennichi, assembly GCF_947563725.1. Classification (NCBI taxonomy): domain Eukaryota; kingdom Metazoa; phylum Arthropoda; class Arachnida; order Araneae; family Araneidae; genus Argiope; species Argiope bruennichi. Next base: position 79,602,662 of record NC_079163.1, read on the forward strand.
AAACAAAATTTTAATTGAATGGAACAGAAATTATTCTAATTCATCTTGTTTCCTAACCTACAAGTACTCATTTTTATTTTTTTTAAAAATAAAATGTTTCTTTTGAATATCAATATCATTCGTATTGCTATGGTAAGAACTTAAAAATGAAAAGAAATAATCAATAATCAATTTGTGAATTCTCAAAAGTTCCTCGAAAAAAGTTTGCTTTAAGATACATTTTTTCTTTAAATCTTATGATTTCTCTTTCTTTCTGTTAAGTTCTAAAATTATTCTTTTCTTAAAGTTATTATACAGATACAATTGAAATTGGGTCTTATTGTCAGCACATAGATTAATTTTATAAGTGAACGATATAATTCTGAATAATAGGAAATAATTCTGAAGGAAGAACTAAAAATATTTTACATTCTGATTTTTTTTAAGGTTTAATAATGCTTCAAAGATTTGTTAGAACATCAAGCACGAATTTGGGAAAAAAATGTTAAATTTATTTTATTAACATTTTTTTTTCCAAAATGAAGCAATTAGACTAAGAAATATCATCGCATTTAACAAATATAATGGATATAATTATTTTTTTCATAAATCTATGCAATTTAGTACATCCTAGTCAAACAAAAAGAAACAAAGGAATGGAACCGTATTAATTTTATTAAATGAAATTTTTTTTTTATTTCAGTTAATGCACAAGTTTTCAACATTTTCTGAAATGAAACGTATGAAGAATACTTAACATCAGGTTATAAAGTAAGATACCCAAAACTGTAAAAAAATCTAAAATGATATCATCATGCTAAAAAGAGGGGGAAATTTTATCTTTATAAAAGTTTTAATTCTTAACTCGGAAATTTTATCAAGAAAACTTTAGATTAAAAAGCTTTTTTTAAGGAGATTAAGCTTCTTAACATTCTATTAAATTACAAAATATAAAAAACTGAGCATGTTTTTTATCTGAAGAAAATGGGAGAAAATACTTGTAAATCTTCGATATAGGAGTTTAATTACTACTATAATTCAAAGATACTTTATCTGAGTGAAAAAAGAAACAATGCATTAACCTCATAACGATGAAAAAAGTTACCATTTTCCCAGTAGAAAAATGCTATTAAAACGGCAAGATTTGAAAAATTATGTATGCATTCTCATTTAATGATAAAATTGCAGTTACTGGAAAGGGAAAAAAAGCAAGCAGTCTATCGCAAAATGGAAAATGAGGCTTTATCAACATTTTTTGCCGAGTATCCAAAATCACGCAAACGAGTAAAATGACGTGACTGTTTTCTGCCGAGAAGATGGTATTTGCGAGTGGGGCGGAATGTCAACACTGGGATTGGATCGATTTTTGTAATATAAAATGCAGTTTTGGTTTCAAATTCCTTACTTTTGGGAAATAAATGTAGCAATCATTTTTGCTGGTACATTGTAACTAAAACATATTTCCGGGATTTTAACGATTGCAAAACAATATACATTCAGTTTAACATTTGTTTTAACGCTGATTAAACTGAGGTTAAAAAAAATCCAATTTTTCTTCCGATATACAAGGAAAAATACTCGATCATAATAAAATATGTTTATACTGATGTCAAATATGAAAATAATTTGGCTAAATAACCCACAGATTTTGTTTGTTTGTTTATTTATTTCACATAGATTAAATGGGAATGGAATATGTATATTTATTTATATGTATATATGACACTATTAATCTTACCTCAAATAATTCAAACGTTGATTTTCTTTGATATTTATTATCAGGGACATTCTTCTTCAATGTCCAATAATAATCAACTAGTTTTTCTTCACTTCATTGTTCTTAGTGTCTTTTTTCCATGGTAGGTTTGGTTTGGTTATATTAACGTCCGGTTTGAAGCAACACTAGGGCTATTTTGGGACGGATCTCGTAATTTTGAACCACGGTCAGATGACGAGGACGACACCTGAACTGGCACCCCCCTCTGCACACCACACCAGCGGGAGGACGTTTGGTCATGACGGGTTTAACGTGCAACAGACCCCCTTACACAACGGTTCTTCGGTGGAATCGGGATACGACCCTGAAACCCTCCGGTTCCGAAGCCGAGACCTTACCACCAGGCCACCGCGGCCCTTTTGCCATGGTAGAGATATGTTGATGAAAACGCGTTCCTTGTTCATCCCTAACAAAACGAAGATTTTCAGGGAAAAAAAGTTCGAGTTTAAGTAATCTTGGACATATTACAATTCATATCTTTGCATAACTGTAGCCGTTGATCCACAATCTCAAAGTAGTTTGATGTTTCATTATTTTATTTTATTTCGAATAAATACATCCTAATATTTTTCAAGTTGATTTTTTTTTTTCCATTTTTCCATTTCCAAGTTTTCAGATTTTTCATCTTTAATCAAAAATCTATTTGCAAAAATGCATTCCTTCAATTTAGATTCGCTTACTCAGGAGAATTATTTTCTTTTAATAATGAAACTCAATTTTATTTTCCGCAATGGCCTTAACAGTGTTTTTATTCTAACTTTATATGAAGAGGGCGTAGCAAAAATCTTTCCAGAAATGACTCATGAAAGATATACAACATTTTTCTCTGCTAGTATAACTAATTCACGCTTCGGCTATTTTCCTTTGAAATAATAATTTTTCTAGTCCTAATTAATATATTTACGAAAAAACAAAAATAATTAATTTAACGAAGCTGTAAATCCAATAACAATACAACGATTTTTAGGTTACAACATATGGCTCAACAATACCTGTCATAAGGAATTTCTGCCATTACGTTTCCTCCATGGTAACTGCGTGATCTATCGACAGAGAAGAAAATATATTGCCATCATGCAAAAATATCGTCATTAAACTATATTCTTATGATTCCACGAATATTCCAAACAAAGGACTTCCATCACTTAACAAATATTATCACAATGAATTCAATCGTTTCTTTAGAAAAGAAATCCTGAAATTCTTAAGAAACATCGTGAAAATATTTTTACGAAACAAAGTAGCGAAAGAAACATGTTTTAATATCTTTCTAAAATTGTTTTACAGAATAAAGCTCAAAAGTTCAGATTATTATATTTTTTTTTGGACAATTTCGAATCTTGAAAGATTTCTGTCGCTTTGTGTTAAAAAATAAAGTCACATGATTAAATATTTATTTTAAAAGTTAGAATCATCCTGCTCTTAGCTTTCAAAATCTTCCTTCGCTCTTTCCTTTCCTTTGCTATTCGCTTTTTCAAATGAACTTGAAATTTATTTTCTACAATAATATACATAACTCTTCACAAGTCTCACAGCAAATGGAAAGTCTGAGTAATTAATTTTGTGTATGGATAAACTCGTTAATTTTTGTAATACAAAAACAGCAATTTTAATAATGATCCCGTGGTTCGCTCCACACCATTATAATGACAAAGCTCATTGTCTAGAACTTTTAATCTAATCCACCAGACAATTAAAACCGGATAAACAGGTACTAAAAAGGCTTCAACTTTCCTCTTGGTTACCTACTTGTCAGCCAGAATATAGTTCATAGCAAAGGTCAAAACTCCACTCGCTAAAAAGCGAGTGGAGTTTTGACCTTTGATTGAAATATTTCATACATATAACCAAAATTATTTGGATGATATCACACTTTTTGATATATTTAATCACCACCTAATACAAACCACTTGCACTGTAGGTATTAAACAGTAGACAATATATAAAATAACCATACCGAGAGATTGTCTGAGAGATACTTTGAGAGGCTGCTTTATAAAAAAGAATCACACTCTTTAAGATGCAATAGACAGATGTTTGCCCTCATGTCACGGAATAATGAACTTTTGGGTTTTTTTTTTCGATATTTATTTTCGAAAACAAATTAACTAATACTTGTATGATTTTTAATTATTTGTGCCTGAAAACAAAATGCAATAATGCAATATAATTACAAAATTTATGCGAGAAAAAAATATAATGTAAATGTAAATTTTAAAAAAAATGCAATTACAAAAATTATGCGAGACAGAAATTTTTTTATTGCATATTTTAATACAGAGTAAAAAAATTAATATCGAAAGTTACATATTAAAAGTTAAACCATTTATATGCTTGAAAACATTGTTGATTAGTGTTATTAAAAAATGCATTTCGCTAAGATGATGTTAATTTCTCTAAGATAATCTTTACTTACTGCAGTCATGAGTGTAGAAAGCACATATTAAAAGGAGATGAGTGACATATCTTTAAAAAGATGTCAGATTTGGGAAGAGGAGGCAAATGAAAAAAATAGCATTCGATTAAATGAACTAGGATTTAATTTATTTTTAAAAGGCAACATTGAAATCACTCATGAAATAAATATTCTAGTTTAAAGAGATTAAAATTTGCCTTAGTTAAAATTATTATTTTGAGGTAACAGAAAATTGTAAATTGCTATTAACAGTAAATCGGATTTCGAACTTGAACATCAGTTCATGAGTACATATTTATAATTGTGTCTAATAATAAGTGAATTAAATGCATAGTGTAATATATTAAAAGCTGTATATAAGAAATCATGAAAATAACATTATTCTGCTGGTATGATAGCCTTTATATTTTTTATTAAAAAAGACAATAGTAAACTCCGAGAGTTTTCATCCAAATATAATCTCAAATTTCAATCAAAAGCTTTTTACCACAACAATCAGTGCTCAAAATATTTTTTCTCTCAAAAAGGAAATCAACCTCTTCATATTTTACCTTTTAATTCACTTTTAATTACGATATCGTGTAAATTAAAAATTTCCTAACAGCGATTTTTTACACAATTGGAATCGATTAGTTAATTAAAGCATTTTTTATGACATTTTTTTTTTTTTATCTCGGAAACAAATACTATTACTAGATTTATAAAAACAGCTTAAATGCTGTGAACCAAAATAGAAGAAATTCTCCGAGAGTCTGAAAGTCTCTCGCTAAAAATAAATATTGATTTAGAGACAACAACAACAAAAGCAGTAAAAAAAAGCTTTCACCTGAAAGAAAAATTATCTTCAGAAAATGAGTGATGAAAAACGTGGGAAAAGTAATGACGCTCATAAAACTACAGAATCACAATTACTTTTTATTCTTTAATAAGAAGATACATGTTTATCAGAACGTAATGCATACCAAATTTAACATTATTTCGAAAGCATTTGGCCGATTTTTTGGGCCAAATATTATGATTTAAATTTGTAATAAATTATCACCAAATAATCTTAACGAATTACGTAATTAATATTTATTAAGCTATCACGAAATTATTTTTAAAAAGTATATTTATTAGGCTATCATGAAATTATTTCTAAAAAGCAATCAACATATTTCCTTATCAAAAAATGTCAGACTCGAACGAAGAGATAGATATACTATAAAGTAACTAAATTTCTGTATTAATTTAAGGAGGCAATCTGTTGGGGAAAAAATATATTTGCATTATAAATTGCATGGACCAATGATTCTGACACTTCAACCCACTGTACTTTTCAGTTTGATTTCATGGTGTTTATTGAAAATATTTCTACTTTTAGAATAATTTCTATTTATAAAAATATCCTATCTTAAATCAAGTTAGAATTAAAAGAAAGGAAGTTAATTAAAAGCGTTTAGTAAGAAACATTTACGTAATAAAAATAAATTAACTCACATGAGGAGTACCTTTTCTGATCCTTGTATATGGACCAGATGCATGTTAAACTTAATCAAACGCCCTAATTAAAAACGTTAAGAATCAAACGTCCTTCATTTGAAGCGACAAGGGAGATTTAATGGAATGAGGGGGGGGGGGTATCATGCCTGAATCAGGAAATATGCATGAGACCGAGAAGGGGAAAGGGAGGGTTAGTCATACAGTCGATGATATCCAATTCCTTCAAGTATCCACAGTATATACAGGTCTACTTCATGCTTAGTCCATCAGGATCAGGACATCCGTCACATAGTATGATGCGGAAGTCTGGAAAAAGGATGCTGCCTTGTGTGCCGTCCTCATCATCTGATCATAAATCAGAATTATGAGATCCAAACCAACTTATCTTTCGTGTCATTAAAAAAAAAAGGGGCACCAATATTACTAGATATTACTAGACTAATCTCAGCACGTATATACTACAAATCGTCTGATGAAATGCAGTTCAAATTGTAATCTCATTAAGAATTCAAGACATTGCTGCTGTGACTAAGAAATAAATAACATTTTAAAACTTAATTTTGAGTACACAAATACCAAATGAAACGCCACTTAGTTGAAAGACTTTCTTTCTTTCTTATATAAAACAGAATCAGATCATATCCATATTATTCACACAAAATGTATCAAAAGTAAAACAATATTATTACTAACTATTGCGCAACAATTTAGGAAGAAATTCATTTTGGGACAAAGTCAATTTGCAGCAATACCCTTAAAAGATCTTCCATGAAAAGCATAAACCCTTCTCAGTTTGCCTTTTCAATATTAAAGTTCCGCTCGAGTTCGGCAGAAAATGTGTCTCGCCTATTTAATAAAAATTCTACTTAGAATAACCAAATAATCGGCTGTCGCAAATAAAAAAGTTCAGCGCCAAAAGCATTAAATTGAAGAATAGAGAACAATATAAATTTTCCCGGGAGTTTTATTTGCCCTACACATTCCAATATCCTTGTCGAAACTGAGCGATACGGACATCTCCCAGAAATACCCAAATAACTTGAAAAACTCCGCATACTTCTATTGAACAATCACATAAAAAAAACTATTGAAGAAGTTTTCTTTTTGTTAGCTCCCTTGATGCGGATATGGTCTTAGTTTGAAAAGTAAATATCCGAACTCTATTTTTCCTATAAATGCAGTAGAAAAGTCAGTGGGTAAAGGATGGAAATGAAATTTTAGACATCGCTTCTGCTGCCACGCCGGTAATATTTCAACAATGTGTAATATAATGGGAAAAGGAGCAAAGTAATTCAATGAATTCCGGTTCATTTTATAGATATATGTGTTTCGACATAATTTAAAGGAAAGGAGTTATTGAATCATTTTTATTTTTCGAAACGTGTGGAAGTTACATAGCATTGAAATTTAGGTAGGAACTGCAGTGCAATATTATAGCTCACGTCGATATATTTCATGCTGAAATTTGATTCGATGGGAAAATGAATTAAATTGGAGATGTAAAATGCAGTTGTAACATGCAGATGATTATTCATTTTCACATGTTTTTAACAGCTGTAACATTCCTACCGAATAAAAAAACAACGAAAATAGATAGATTTTGAATCATCGAACGACAGAAATGATTACATTTGAAAAAATATCCCATTTTTAAAATCAGATACATTCTATTAGAACCAAGTTAAGTAATAATAAGGCATTTTTGTCGCATGTCACGAAAAAAGCTTGAGAAAATAACTCACTTCAAATTTTCACGCCACACCAACGTAAAGCCGTTGAACCATAAACAACGTTATCGAAAAGCTTCGAAGTTCAATTGTAGGGATCTTCAAATATCCGAGTTCTTAATTTTAATATATATTGTGTGTGTGTGTCATATAAAGAATTATGCTTCATAATTTAATTCTTAGTGTCTTTTTTATGTAATTTTACAGCATTTAATTTTCTGTACCTTATGTTTGTTTAGCTTAAATTAACGAATTAAGAATTCTGTGTGAATCTTCCTTTTTACATATCTCTGAGATTTCATGAATCATCCGAATTTACGCTTTTTCGAATCACCATTTAATTTAGATAACTTATCATTTATGTATCACTTAATATAAATAACTCTACCCACGTTATTTTTAACGAAATAAAATGTTAAGACTTTTTCATCATAAATCAAAACGATAAAGTAGTTTCATTTACTAAAAGTATTAAATTTCATGAACATGGCATAAGAACATGATAGCTTATTTAAATGAACTAGTTTTTGGAAAAAGAAATTGATTGATTTTTCATGTTTCCTTCTAGAAGTTGAATTGCTTTTTTGTGTCCAACCCCCTCCAAAAGAACTGTATATGAATTTTTCTTTTAGTTAGAGTGTAAGCTTTAGAAGCTTAAGTTTATCAGAAAATCAAAACTTTATATCACAGGTTTCTTTTAAAGAAAGAAAATTATTCATATTAATTGTAAATGTCTTTAAATTTTACTTTGTTCTTTTACTTTTTTTGTGCAATCCCCCCCCAAAAAAATGTAGATGCATTTTTCTATTACTTAGAGTTTAAGTTTAAATTTTATCAGAAATTCAAAACTTAATGTCACAGGTTTCTTTTAAATAAAATAATTTATTCAAAATAATTTTAAAAATTTAAATTTTACTTTGCTTTTTGTCTCCTAAATTTATTTCGTAAATATTAACCAGGTTTTTTTTTCAGCTGTGCAAAGGCAAATGGTTCTTTTCCTATTCATTGAGGATGTAAACAATACTAAATGCTCAACGATTATTTATATTTTGTGAAATAGTTACATCAATAAGGTGATTAAGTTTATTAATTACATTACAGTCATCTTAGCTACTTTTATTATTATATGAGCAACAAAATTAAATCTTTGGATTGTAATAATTTTTAATTTCTGAAAATGCTTGAATTTCATTTAGACAGATGAGTATTTATAATTCTAATTTATATAATAATTCATGTATATGGCTAAAACATTCTCAATCAGGCAGAGGAATTTTATATCTAGACATAAATTGCACGAGTGAAATCTTATTAAAATCATCTTTAATGAGTTGGTTTTAATTTTTTAAAATTTGAAGTCTAATTTAATCTTTTAGGGTATACCCTAAGGACTGAATAAAAATAACGATTTTAAAAATATGTGAATCTGAATTTTTTTTATCTCTATTCTTCAAACTTAAATAACACAATAAACTCCAGCCTTACATATATATTTGAAGCAACTTACAAGTTAAGTGTTATGGACAAATATCAGGATATTTCATAAAATCACATTATAAGTTCCTTTAGTACCAACCTATATTATGTTAGGCAACTTTATTTCTTCAGTTATTGCCTACCAGAGGGAGTTTTATTGGTAATCATAGGTTGCATATGGAGAGATGAATATACTTACATGCACAGAATGTGAAATATTCTTTCTGAGAAAGAGTCAACATAACATTATTCTCTTTATTTGGTATTTTTAATAGCGAATTTGTTTTCGCGACAATGCTGTACGAGGAAAATAGTGATAACAAGGTCATTGGGATATTAAGATCAAGATTACAGTAACTTCTAGAAATAACTAGAGCACTGAAGAATATACATATTTTTTGGAAGATAGAAATTCCATGCGAACAAAATAAAGACTTTTATTTTAGTATAAGCATATATTAATTTATTTTAATACCAAAAAATAATAAATTTTGGAAAAATTCAAAAAAAGAATTTTAAATTGGCCTATTTTGTCAAATGCTTTACTCAATTACAGGGTTTATGAAAATCAATATACTGCTAATATTTTTTATGGCTTCAACGTTTCTAAAAAAACCTCTTTCAAAAATCTTAACTTTAAAAGAAATATTCTTGTATTAGGATGAGAAAAAATAATTTTCGATTTCAAAATTAAAAGGTCCAGCGAAAAATATTACAAAAGTAACTAGTTTGTAAACGCATATTTTTTCATATCTATCCATAATACAATTTGTCCGGATATTTATGATTTAATTATTTAAAATTCTGGCTTTGATTTAAATTTTATTAAATCTGTCCAAAAATTTGGCCGAACCACAAATCGGAAAACATATGGATCATTGTCTAATGCTTCGAGACTCAAATTGAAATAAAGTTTCGAAATTTAAGGAATCATTATGAGAAACAGAATATATTCTGTGTCTCATCAAACACATTAATTGCAGTCACAAAAGATGTTTCTAAAGTATTCATTCAAGCAACTCCCAAGGGAAGAAAAAGTAAAAACATAGCACAGGCCCAAGTTATCATCAACCATTTTCACATCCATACTTAGGATTTGATAAATGGTGGAAGGTTGAAAGCAGTCAAAAGCAATTCTTGCCAAACGCTAAAATCCGCTATTCATTGAAGGTCAGGAACTCCTCGATAGCGTAGTGCTAAGAGAGAAAGAATTCTCATTTATTATTTTCTAACTTTTCGGTAATAAAAGGAGAAGCAGAGGAAACATAACTAGCACTTCAAAGCATGAAAAAAGAAGTTTTCCAAGTTGTCGAGAATTCGACTGAAGAAAAATATTAATTTTCGCATAACTACGTAATAAAGAATATTCGCCGCATAAAATCAATCTTGAGACATTTATTGAGTTCTGAAGGAAATGCATTTGACAAGACCGAGTAATTACAATCCATTGTCTAACACATCATCAATAACTTTCATCCCAGCCTACACTTTCGATTAAATTATTGCTTGTCGTTTAACTGCTGGACATGACAATTCGGTGGGAATAGCTTTTCCTCGGATGGAGATTTGCTCTATTCTGGCGTCCTTGAAGATCAGGGACAAAACACGCCTTCAATAATACAGTGCTTGTAGGGAGTTTCCGTTGGGAAAACTAGAATTTAACTCGCTGACGTCAAAATTTTCTCTACTAAGTAATACGGCGAGATTTTCTGTTTAGAGAATGCGTTATTATTCTGATATTGCTAAGAGTCAATATGACACGAAATACCGAAAATTTATATTATATATGCAATGATTTTTTAAAATTTAAATTAAAACTTAATTTATTTCCAAAATTTTATCTTAATTCAGCCCATATTAAATTCATTCTAAAATGTTCCTTTATTTCCTGATCCAATTCCACCTTTCTTAATTAATTCAAAGCGAGCTCTAAAAATGCTTAAATCTGCACTTTCACGAGCTCCGAGTGAAAGGATAAAAATCGTCAACTTAAGCGAATTCTTTTTTAAGATCCCTATAATTCCCTTACCTAAATCGACAAGTGTAAAGGAATCCCTATCAAAGTCTCACAGTATAAATAACTCGGGAAAAATATTTTCTCTCTTTTTTACGCTCTTCTGCTCTTGTATCGCTGGCGAATGGACGCCAGTTCGTTCGCGCTTCTTGTACATAAATTATGCCTCCCGGGATGGAATAAAAGCGAAGTTTACAATTCGAAAGTGTCTCTCTCTTCGGCCACGAAACTGCTTCAAAAATTTATATTATATATACATTTCTATACAGTACCAGTTACGTGGCCGCAAAGAAGAAACATTAAAATTTTATAACTTCGATTTACTTTACTACGGGAGGCACAATTTACGTACAAAGAATAAGAGTTAAGAAATACATTGGTCTACATCGCGACCAAAGAGACCAAAATTTTCCCCTTCAACGGGTTTACAATGAGATTTTGATAGGGATTTCTTTGACATTTAGTCTTAGGAAAGGCAAGATTTAAAAAATGTTGTAAGCATTCAGGATTTTTATCCCTTTACTTGGAGGGTGTGAAAAAGCTGAAGTGTGCAGTTTTACAGAGCGCGTGTGTAATTAATTAAATAAGAAAGTGAAACGGATCAGAAAATAATAGGATGGACTAAATTAAGATAAAAATTAGGAAATTAGTTAAGATTTAAATCAGATTAAGAGATATCATTACATACATTATATATATATATATATATATATATATATATATATATATATATTGTGAAATAATAACTTTTAAATTTACGGATGAATGAGATCTCAAAATATGCTCTTAAACTGAAAATTCTGGCTGAGAAATAGGATGGTATTTTCCTCCTTTTCAGCCTCTTTTCCTTGATTTTTTTTAAATCAATAAATTTAATCACCATTTATGTGGTGATAAAAAAGATAATAACAACAATATGAGTATAAGGCAAATCCACTAGCCTTACTTCAGAATTGAATTCTTAATGATTCACTGGGGCAATCCTTTGTAACGCTTTTAAGTTATTCGCTGCTGTTATGTTTTTCCTTTTCAATTCATAAATTTAAGAATCAAGAATTCAATGCAGGACGCTAGCTTAGTCAAAGACATAAAAGTGACAGAGAGTTTAAATCGGGGGGTAGAAAAGCAAAGATTTTAACAGATTCATTACAAGGCAGACAGATTTGTAACCTACTTGGATTCATATTTTTATGATTTATTAATACAGCATAAGTACCGCCGGTAAAAAAAAGCCTAACAACTGAAAATGACCTAATTACAGTTAACAATTTTGACCGAACTGGTTCATGCTCGAATAAACCAAATCAATCATTACTTTATGAATTTAAAAATTCTACAATTCGATACAAGTGACTACAGGCAAAAGAAGGAAAGAGTTTAAAATGGAAGATTTTTTTTTTTCAATTTTTAAAGAACATTTACATTTTTTTTTTATATTAAGAGAGGCTCAAAAAGCTTAATGTCTTTTTAAACATCAACTTTGCACCATTCGGTATTTATACATTTCACCACGAAGTAGCAACACAAGATTTTGAAACTTTAAGTAATATTACAAGATTTGCTTCATCGCTTCAAAAGTAACAATATAGAGAAAGAACAAATCTTTAAGAAAAGAAATGAAACATAATAAGGATTTATAGTTTTGTAAGGGTATAATAGAAAGATACGAGACATACAAAAAATGTTCCTGTTTTTCCCTCTTGTTTTGAGTACTTTTTAATTTAATAAAATTTTTAGTAATGCTTTGATTTTTAAAAGTGTGTTGTTTTAATTCAATATACAGTATTATTACAAATAAGGATACTTTCCGATTGAAAGTATAAATATCACTTCATGTACAGCCATATTTCATTGAAGCAAGACGGATATTTATTTATTTTCTACACAAAATAATTGAAAAATAATAAAGCTAGAACAAAACGAAGTAAAATAACGAACTGCTTAGTGAGCAATTCATCTCAATTATTTCGTTCAGCTGCACAACTGTTTCGTACGCTAGCACAAAAGTGAGAAATGAATTTCGTCTGCTACAAGTACCTTGTCTTTTTAATATGCTTAAAAGGACATAACGATGAAACAGAACTCAGTGAAGCTAGTCATTCTTTTTCTGTCAACGACTATCTGAGTGTCTAAAATATCTGTGTCAGATGAAAAATATGGTTCAGGTTCCTACATGAAAAACTAGGAGACTTTCAACGCTTCGCAGGAGTTTTTCAATTTCGGTTTTAAGTAAATTTGCATTAAAATGTCAACAATGATGTTAGATCCATGTTAGCTATGTCGAACAACCACTGCTTAAAAAGACATGTAAATTCTTTCAATCAGTTTTTTTTTTATATATATATATATATACATGCATGAAAAGATATTCGCGGATTCCATCATATAATGAATTCTGTCTTTTGGTATGGATATTTCAAATATTACTACGCCCAGAAAATAGTTTTGCATCTTTTATTTATCATGGCTCAAGATAAAAAAGATTTCTTTCATTTAAATGATGTCAATACAAAATGCTCCGAAAAATAAATATAGATATTAACTCTCCCGCCTTCTATGCATTTACAGCGTTTAACATTTGTTATAAGCTTAAATAAACTTTCAAACGTTTAGACCAAAATAAATATTGTCTTCCAACGGATTCTAAAACCTCCGCGCTTTTGCTCATGCGTTAGGATGGGTTTAATTCGCTAAAATAGGGGTAAGAGGTAAGAGGAAAGGAGGAGATGTTTACATTTAACAATAAAGTAAATTCTGGAAATGGAGCACATTTCACAGTGTGCTAACGCTTAGTGATATAGAACCGTCGAAAAGTGGTCGTCTTAGAATACTGAAACGAACAGTAAGAGTTTTTAAATTGGTTACTGCCTGAAATTAAAAAAGCAAAAGCAATAATAATGGGCCTGAATTTTTAATCTTTTTAAATAAATCAATAGCTTTCTTACGTGCTAAATAATTTCATAAAGTAGAATTGAAATATATTCATGATAAACAATTTTACAAACTAGATTATAACAAATAATACATAAATATGCCCTCATTTTAAAATACATAATGGCAAATTGGCCATTCCATTAAATGATAATAAAAAAAAATCTCAATTTAATACTAGTAACCTGATTTTGTTCCAAATAAATTATACTGTCGCTCAAAATATTATATTTTGAAAAATTATCATCCTATTGTATGGAGAACTTTACGGAAAAAACTATTCGTTACATTCCATACGCTGATATACATTTTTTTATTTTAATTAAATCTAATTCATTTGGATTAATTACGAAGAATCAATAATATTAATATACTAATTTTTAGAATGTAAGCAATAGGCTAAAATAAAACCCCAGACGGAAGCGAAATATAACTTAGCAACCCATAACTTTAAATCAAAATGTCCCAGCGGAAGTTCTCTTTTCTCCAAATCAAAAAGTGAAAACTCACTCCACCGAAATAAAAACAAAATACTACATCTACTTCTAGAGATATTAAGAATCAATTCTAAAAATCATTTAACTTTCACGATGCCGAAATAACAGGTTTTTACTTTTTATAACTAAAAATTAAAAACAAAAAGTATTATCTTCAGGGGGAACTTTATGGGTGGCCAACGATCGTAATGTTTGCCATAAAATTCAGACACTCTTGAGAAAGTTTTACTAACCCAGTTTAGCAACTCTCTTGGTTCCCACGAAGTTCAAAAGCGTAACGGCACGAGGAATCCGAAGTTCAAACAACGTGTATGATTGCTAGGTTTGTAGCAACTTCTCGTAGTTGTCTTTTTGTGGGTAGAAACTCATCCAAACTTTGGGACAATGACTCGCTCCATTTAATCTTGCGGTGGCTTTTGTTCTTCTGTAGGTTGTAAGTTAGAGGAACTGATTTGTAACTTTATTTAGTTAAAAGTGTATTTTAATTATTTTATTTACTTTGGTGCAGTTTTCGATTATACAAAAAATAAAAACTGCAATCAATATAGAGGCTACATATTTATAAAGTGAAAGGTAGCAGTTTTTAGAAAAACGTTTTAAAGTTTCATAATAAAACAGTAAAATTGCTTCCGATATCTGAAACAATTCTGATCGAATTGGTCCTGATATCTGAAACCAATTCTGATCGAATTGGTCCTGATATCTGAAACCAATTTGAATTCTAAGAGTCGTTTCTATTTACAACTAACCAGAAATCCAAATACTTTTAGTTTTACTAAGTCGGCTCATCTCGTTTTTAATTTAAATTCCTTTAAAAAAAACTCGTAAATGGAATCAAAATCCAAATATATAAGTAATATTTAGATTCCTGAGATTTAAAAACAAAAAAGACGTTTTTCAGGTTATTTGTTTAATTTTTTGAAAACAGAAACGTTTCGTTTTATTCTCGTATTGACAATAGACAATTTTTTCAATCTTCATATAGTTAACATCCTTTTCAAAACAATTTATATTTAAATAAAACTAAAACCATTATATTTTTTTCAACAATGTATTGTTTTTCCGCGATCTGTATGATTTAAAATCATTCAGCACGATTTATAGTGAAATTTTTTGCACTGATTTTTAGCTCAAATCTAGATTATTATCTACGCGGTTCATTAGCATCTACGCGCACACATGGATTTTAAATATAATTTCTATCACCAGTCTTTTAAATAAAACCCCATAAACTGCAGAATTATGTATTACGATATTCTATTTAATACATGAATTTTTTAATCAGATGGCATTTTTACATTCGCCTAATAAAAATAGCAAAACATAATTTAATGAAAAACATGACTCCTTTTGGCCAGGGGAAAATACTTTTAACTTACATTATTAATAAAAATTCAAAATGATATTTTCCTACAGTTTATAAAAAATTATTTATTGTCCATGTTAAATTAATTTCCAACTAATAGAAGTTTTATTAAATTTATATATACCCTGAGTATTTTCTTTATAGTTATCTAAAGTTCTTTATAAAAGTCTTGTTTATAGAATGGCATTGCTAATCAAATATTGTATTTTTAGGAAAACATTTTAATAATAAAGAGTGCCTATCAAAAAAATTATTGTATTCTATTTATTTGGAAAGATACAATAGGCTTCTTTATTTAAAATAATATAATTTCATGTTATCTCTACGGCAAGATTTTCTTTAAAACTTACACCGCTTAAATGTTTATCAGCAATTAACAAAAAATGTGATTTATCAATTATTTTTTTTTGGGGGGGGGGATTTTGCCTTTCATTTTTTATCTTTAAAATTGAAATAACAGTTCATTTTTAAGTAAGATATTCGTTTAAAACAATTTTCAAAAAACGTTCCGGATAAAACGTTTTTTTTTTTTTTCAATAAACAAAATGATTTTCTGTAATAAGCAATACCTTAATACGCTTTTGAAGAATCACACAGGAAATAAAAATGGAAGTTAGCAAAAAATATGTCATTTTTTTCTGGATTTAAAAAATTAAATGATAAATATGTTTCAGACACTCATTCATAAATACTTTAAATGCCATGTTAATTTAGATTTCTATTTCAAAAATGGTAACGCGTATTACGGTAATACCATAAAGTTACAAAACCTATTTTCGTCAAAAGCTGAAAAAAGAAAAATTTCCCTTTAAGGCAAAAATTTAAAACAATTTACTGATGCAGTTATTGTAAAACAGCACAAACTTCTTTTAACACTAGCACATTCTACTTTTCAAACTTCTTTGTCAGTTGAAAAATCACAATATGACAAGAGGCATGTGCAGTCTTTAAGCACACCCTCGAAGAGAGGGGGGAAAAATGTCAACATCTAATTTTAAAAGAATCGTAAAATGACAAGAACTTTTTGATACGTATTGTAACTGATTTTCCAAGAATAAATAATGCTCCACAAAATCATTCTCACGAATAATAATTACATCCGAAATGAAAAGATACGAGCGACTTGTATACGAGTGTAATAAACATAATTGTAAAACCTAGAAAGCTAATCAAGGTTCAAATGGAGTTATTATTAGGATGCCTAAAGCATTAGTTAGCTTAAAAGCAAAGCCTGATGGATTTCGTAAATTAACAAATGGAAATTAAAATTAAGTGTTTGCGGGGGAGGGGTTGGAGAGCCTCCACTCTCCCTCTCTTCCCGATTTTCCCATTCCGGATGGCCTGAGGACAAAAATGGGAAAAGTAACAGCAATTGGCACGATGCCAAGATGACTCGAAATTTAGGAACAGGTAAATGCACCCTTTTCACAATCAAAGAAAACGTAATTTTAAAATGATTTGTTTAATTAGTCAATTCTTTTACGGCTATTGATTTCCAATTTTTTTTACGCAGAGATAATTGCTCTGAATTTTTTTTTAACGCTGGATTTATTATCAACGTATTTTTAATTAATATTCGACCACTATCAAAACCAAACCTGCCGCTACTTTATGATATTTGTTGGAGATAATTTTGTTCCTTCTTTTGATTTCGCAGCAATATTCACGGTTGATAATTCAGTGGAAAAATGGAAGGAAGAACAGTTCAACAGTTATTGAGAAATCCCCGGATATTAAAAGTACGACGGGTCAAAGTGAAATCACGCATTACTTCATTTGTTCCAGTTATCATCTACAGGACTAGAGAGATGAGCAAACAAGCTTTTCAGTAATGCATCTACATTGCGACGGTTGACTGATTTAGATTAATATCGTAGCCATTTGAATCATCGTATGGAGAGAAATCATAAGAAGCATAATTAGAAAAGTATACTTTTGAAAGAAATGCATTTATAATAGACCAAAGAATTTAATATCTCGATCTAATTCTACAATGAATTATCTTGATGTTTAGTGCACTCATTTTTCATAGCTAAATTTTTCTTACGAGGTAATTTATACTTTATCAACCAAATATTTCCTTGGCTGTTGTATCCTTTAACCACTGGGATCCCCCCCCTTACTACAACACTAATCCGTATATTTTTTAATTACTCAATAAAGAATTCCATTCCCATTTCTCGGATGTCATTAAAGAAGACAAGACCACATAATCACAAGTAGCTGCAAATGATCAAAGATATTGCATGATTTGTAAAAGGACACACTTTCCTGTTTCTGAGCTAGAAACCCCATTTCAAAAGATAAATCCATACAGACTCAAAAGAGATGTCATTCGCTTATAGTTTAAAAGCTAAAGTAATTCCGTTCGCTTTAGTAATTTCTTCAAATGTTAGACACACAAGCGAAATATTTGCTTAGTTTAAATACATTTACTTCCAGTTTCAAATCAAGGAGTGAGCTTTTTGAATCTGGCACCGTAATTTTGAGCCGTGATCAGTTGACGAGGGCGACTTTTGAGCCACAACTTCTTTCCAGATTTCTGCTTTGCCACATGAGCAGAGCACCTATTCCAATATATTTGACCCACTTATAAGGCGATTCTTCCTTGGAATATCCTCTTGTCCCGAAGCCGAAACTTCACCACCAAGGCATCACTGTTCTCTCACCGAAAATGGGTTAGCTGCCCATCCGATAAGGTTTTAGGTGAATCAAAATTCCGCCGGCAGATGGCTTTTTAAAAAGTTTCGGCAAATGTAAAATTGTAAAATGGATTTTTACTTTCTTTGTATTTATCTTTCTTTCTTCCTAAGATGGTCGATTAGAGCCCGCAAATAAAAAAAAGCGAAGATATAACTTACTGAGTCAAGCTCCGAAATTGAAGAATGGCAGAATAAACATTTTTTTAGACTGAAATGAAAGGAATATGTGATCAAGGCAAAGATGAAAGGAATATATGATCAAAGCCAAGATGAAAGGAATATGTGATCACTTCCAATAGATAACATTTTCAAAGCCATTTTGAATGATAAGATATCGCAGAATTTATTTACCATAGAATTGGTGATGAGTTATATTCTTTATTTTCTGATACTGTATTTAAACAGAAACACAGGAAATAATGTATATCGAATTGAACAGAAAATATTTCATAAATAATGTTAATAGTGTTTAGAACAAAATATCCACATAAAGAGAAATAATCTTTCATGTTGTACGACAAAATACTGTGAGAAAAATTGCTGATTGCTAGAGTGCGCGTGTACTAAAGCAGCGCATCATCAGACGAATAGGCGCAGCAAAACAAATCTGTCTGGAGTTATTCCAGAAATAGACCAAACGTTACAAGACGAACAATCACAATTATAATCCTGGCCTTGAGAACACGAAAAGGAAACTACTTACTATCACAATATCAAAGCCTCTTAAATATCTATGACAACGTTGACACGGCATAAGTATCTAAGACTTCCAGAAATATACCTCTAATGCCTCATTAGGAAGCTGAGAGAATAGCTAATCCTTCGCGGTAGAGATAGATTTATCAATGGAATAATAACGGAATAGCATTTTACAAAGATGGAGAAATACCATGAATAATGTGTACAGTCCTATTTAATACGAGGTATTTGACTGCAGTTCATAATGAAAAATAACTGTAAATCATATTGAAGAATTATTATCACTTATATTTAAATGCTATAATGGAAATGTTTTTGTTGTTGTTGGTGGTGGTGGTGGTATTATAAAAAATTACCACTAAAAATGCAACAATTTAAGCTCTTCAGGAAAAGTGATTTCAAAAGAGCAGTTAGACAGTTCGCAAGCAAAATTATCGTTTGTAAGATAACATATATTTTCACTCTTATTCCAAGTCTATAAATGTAAACTAAATAAAGAAACCCCAAAGCATTTTCTGAAATCATATCCATTGAAAGAAGCCTATTATTAGGGGGATAGGAATGGTAAATTCGACTATTAATTTAAGAATAATACTTAGATATTTCTGAGGTTTTGAATCAGATTTTATTGCTACCTGAGTCTGCTGCATTATTTATTACAATTTCAAACATGTCTGATATAAATAAAGTAGTAACACACTGTTGGAATACATCAACATTTTTTTCAAAATTGATTTTGAAGAGTGTAATATCTTCAAGACTGGATTTCTTTCCTATATTGAGAGTTTGTATAAATTATGGGTAACTTCTTAAAAACAGAAACTTAATAAAAATATTTCATTTCTTTAAAATAAAAAAAATATATTATTCTTTTAATTATTAAAAATTGTTCAAACAAAAACAACAAAATAATCAGGTCAAATAAATATATGCAATATGCATTTTTAACCTAAACACTAACAAATGTAATTATAGGTAAAATATTTCATTTTTAATTTTTTTTTTTGCTTAATAAAGAAAGCTTGAATAACGAGGTTTCAGCTGCCAGCATGTTAAAAGACAATACAGATATTTTTGTCTCAAAATGAGAGAATTCATTGTTCAATACTATAGTATTAAACAAGCTTCTACAACTTTTCAATTTCTTTATGAAAACTAATTCAAAAATTTGAGCCAAACGGGGTTAAATAAACCTAAATTTATTGCTTTCGATTTTCTTTCAGCCGAGAATAAAAGTAAAGACCCATTCTAAAAGAATCCAACACAATTACATTTTGTTGTTGTATATTTACATAAGTTTGAAAAACTCGTAAATGATACAAATAAAACTATAAAACAATCACAGCCCCCATTCGGCGTGCCCTCGCATACATAAACGCCGAACAAGTCTTTGTCTGCGAAATGAAGATCATAAAAAAATACGACATATATTCGCTGCGTTGAGAAATCATCAGGGACTGCCGAGGTGTTGTTTCATCAAATCTCTAAAACAAATGAGTGATATCTTATTCACGTATACTCAGTTCCCAGCTTTATAAATATTTATATAACTATTACTGAAAGCTACGTCACTATATGTCGCGTAAACCGGCTACGTACTTGTAAAGTTGGGAAAAATATAAAAACAAAAAATAGGATGTCGTCATGGAGTCTACGCGTCGCTGGAATATCAACCTAGTGAATTGTGCAAATGTAAGCCATAAGGCAGATGGTACGGCGATCGTATTATGTAGCATCGTGTATTTTTCCTCCTTATTCATAAATTTTCTTCACTGTGTAGAACAGAATTTTCTATACAACAATGGAAAGTACAATGGAATAAGCTTTGGAACAGTAGTTTGAAAGCTCGTAACATGTATCATTGGCAGGAGGAAGTCATTTCCTAGAACTTAGTGTGATTTTAGCGTATGAAGCAGCAAAACAATTTTACTTCTAAAAATAATAGGGCTGTCAATAAAATTCAACGGTATAATATATAAAAGACATTTAAAACATTTTATTATATTGCATTTGAAACTTCGCAAACTGATATTTTATAATTTTACAAGTCCATCGGATCATTTTTTTTTCTAGGAAATGGCTGCATTTTACTCGTAAATTCTGAAGTCTTCGTTGCATTGAAGCGAAGAAACAAATTTAAAGCTTCTTAAGTTTTCTACAATTACTTATACATTAATAATAAGAAGCTTAATTGTATCTTGATACCAGCATAATATGAATTCAACTTGCAAATGTATGATTATTTATGTCACTGAATTGTGAAAAAAATGCTTTGTGAAATCATTTGTTTCTTTCTACATAAGTTTCCAAAATATAAGTGTTATTTTTTTCCAAGTTTGATACATATCATACTACAAAGCCACACTCTAAATCTATAATTAGTCAAGGAATATTTTATACGAAAAATAGTATGAACTTTCAGACTCAATGAGGATGAACTTTTAATCTTTTTTTTTTCCCTGTGAAAGACCCGTTCAGATTTTCGGGTTATAAACGTTAGTTTATTGAATTTATTAAGGTTTGTTACTATTAAAGCACTTTTAAAAACAAATTTTTTATTGACATGCAAGCTTTCCTGAGCTGATACCAGCTTTCATAAAATATTGCCGAATGAATTAAAATGCACTTCAAATAGTGAGAAATACTGCAGGCTACTAAGCCTTATTGTATGCCATAAAACATTCTGACGGAAAAAAATTGAAGTATTCATTAATATGGGAATTGTTACAACTATCAAAATTTTTAATGAAAATACAGGGTTAGCAAGAAATAAGTTACCCACTTCAGAGGGCTCTAAAATACGTTCTATTGATATAAACGAGATAAAATTTGAACTACAGATTATTGAGATGATGCGCTTTACATTTAAAAAAAAGAAGATTACACAATTTAACCTTTAGGTGACGTTGTAATACACATTAAACCATTTAATATGGTTTATAATTGTTAAATAAAGTAAAATTGCTCAATGTGTCCTCCTTCATTTTCAACAATATGCTCTAATGGGAGAACCATATTTTCTATAGATGACCGGAGTGAGTCTGCCGGAAAATTAAGAATATTCTTCTGCCCAAATTCAACAGTTGTCGGTGTTAACTTGCCCATTAGGCAAAAATGACCCTCATCACTCCACAGAATGTTCCATGGCCAAATTGTGTCAATCACCATTCCAGCAAGGAACTGAAGTGCAAAAGTTTTACGGACCTCTAAGTCCTTGTCTTGCAACAGGTGCACAAACTTGATTTTGTATGGATAAAAATGCAAAATCTGCAGTACAATTTTTCGGACAGTTGAATACGGCATATCCAGAACACAGGAAACAGCTGGCAAACACACACTATTATGCGGCGACTGACTGCTGGCTTCAACGAGACCGGTCGCAACAGTTTCGACATTGGAAGACGGTATTTTTTCCCCTTCCTCAAGCTGGAAGAATGCCAAGTTGCCCAGTTTTTTCAAATTTCTGCATCATCTTGCATAGTGCACCTGGAGACATTGGACCTCTTCGCATCTGCTTCATACAAAGAAATTCCTTTACAGCTGCAACGGAGTTTTGTATAACAAACAGAGAAGAAACTAATGTTCGCGCAGAATTCGCCTTCTTTCTATCCAAAGAATAATGGTAATAGACTTGCGCTATAACGCAAATTATGTTTCACATTTTCAATATATGCAAATAAATGCCATTTGTATTACAGCGTCAACTATTGGTGAATTTTTGTACGAAATGTTTTTAATTAATAAT
Source organism: Argiope bruennichi (assembly GCF_947563725.1). Lineage (NCBI taxonomy): Eukaryota > Metazoa > Arthropoda > Arachnida > Araneae > Araneidae > Argiope > Argiope bruennichi. Next base: position 79,625,473 of record NC_079163.1, read on the forward strand.
TATAAAGCATGTCATCTGAATAATCTGTAATTCAAATTTTATCTTATTTAGACCAATAGAACGCGTTTTAGAGCCCTCTGAAATGGGTAACTTATTTCTTGCTAATCCTGTATATATGCTAGCAAATATGAATAAACATGTGTACTTACTAAAAATGAAAACATGAGTTTTCAATACTTTTACATCCGATAAAAAGTTCTTACATCCAATCATTTAATGCCATCTATATTGAAGTCCTTAAAAAATGCAAGGATACTACAGTATTAATTCTATCAAACATACAACATTAATAAAAAAAATTATAAATTAGATGTAGGAGACTGAAAAAATGTGTAATACAACAATCATGATGCGACAAGATTAATAGAATAATTAGTGGTAGTGATATATACTATGTATACAAAATTTTTATTGGTTAAGAAATTGGCACTTTTAAAACAAGTTGTAATATTATGAGGAATGATTTGAAATGACTGCGGGGAAGAAGACTGAAAGCAGAGAGATTTGAGTGGAGAAATGCGCTCTAGGAAACCTGAAAGCTATAAATAAACTTTGAGGTTTCTTCCTAAGTGCAAGAGATAATCGCAAACGTTACGTTTAATATTATCGAAGGTGGCTTTGCCCTGAGGCAACATATTTCCCCATGTAATGACAAAATATTATTAAAGGATGTGAACTGAAAGCTACCTTGGGACAACAAAGGCAGCGAGACAATATGTTTCTAATTCGCAAACAAACTTCGCATGCAGTTCCCCTTCACCAACTCTCGAAAAATGGAAGTCATTACCGTCTTCTTAATGAAGAAAATTGTAATAGCTTTAAAATTTTATGTATAAGAATCATGGAGTTTAGACAATTGTTTTCTTTCCAAACAAATCCCTATAGAATTAGTCATAGTTAAATTTTAGATAAATTTTCAATGCCGAAAAAATAATGGCCACTGAATCAAGGTACTTACATAATACTAAACAGGGAAATTGCAATATGCTGATAGCAATTACTAATCAAAATGAAGTTATTTTTCGTTCAGATGTGTATATGATTTTTTGTTTGTTATAATAAACTACCGAGATGATACTTTACTATTGACAATGAAAATTCCAGCAAAACAAGAAAATATAGGATTTGTTTTCTATGTGCTTGCAATCAAACCGGCAAAACAGGCTTTCTGTGATTTAATCTTTTAAATTCCTTTGGGCTTTTCTAATAAGATATGTTTGAACTTCAGTTCTCCCATCAAGAAGTTTTTGGCAGATGAAGAATACAGTATGAAAATTAGTTCTGTAGACTGATAATCTTTCAGGACGGCCTCCTACGATATTCTGTCCTTGAAAATATTTCTCGATGGGCATTATGAACAGTGGAACAAAAAATACCTTGAAAATAGCTATCTCTTTTTATATTTATTTCCTTATGGAATGATTCGCAAGAACAAATAACGATATTTCTGACAAAATTTGCATAGTTAAAATAAGCAACGTTCTATTGAAAGTAGTATTAATATGTTGAAAATGATAATGCTACCATTAAGTTTTAGATAATTATAAGTACTCAAAACTGCTTAATATATAAACGTATTTTTTTTTTCCTGAATATATAAAATAAGTACAAAATGGAGACCGATCTTGAATAGTATTTTTTAAAATTATTTTATTTAGGCATAAGAAAAATTACAGTGACTTTTTATCAAGCAGCTTGCAATCGAAAGAGCATTACGACGGTGTCTTAATCCGTGAAACAAGAAAATTTTCCATCCTTCCTAAACATGGAAGAGAAACCAGTTTCAGATAACTATTTAATCAGCGAAACTTTAACAAGCAACACTTTGTCTGGATATTCAAAGAATTTATTTCTCGATGTAAAGCTTTCCAATAGCAAAAGAAATAACAACAAATTTCTTATTTACAACTGAAGCATTTCCTACAGCAAGAATTTCCCAATATATATTTCCAAAACAAAATCAACTATTTCATTTATGAAGTCTGATTCTTTTTAAATCTCTGTAGAATTTTAAGTAATTTTTAAAACCATTTGAAAGGTTTTAAAATTATAATTTGATATTTCAGATCTTATATTTCTTATTTCTTTTCGAATTTAGCTGCGTTTTATTTATTTATTTATTTATCTATTACGCAACCTACGATCGAATGTGGACCTAGCATACGCTATTCGAAGAAGTTTTCGATAAGATGTGTATGGGTTTAAAATCCTCCGCGCCCTCCCAACATCGATTTTTTTTCCCGTTCTTCAATCTCATTAGGACGCTTGCCTTGTGCGGGATATTTTTATCATCGTTTTAAACTAGAAAATCCTCTTGTTTGCCGTGTTCTCAACAAAAGGAGAAGAATGTAATCGCCTTAGGAACAGACTTAATCTAAAAGATTTTGAAAGAGACTAGCAAATAAAACGTGTATAAATATCATAAAAATTCTTAAGAGTGCATTTGAAAGATAACGAAAGGCCTTCAATGAACTTACTCTTAGTGGATTAAAACGGACATGGTATACAAGAATGTTTGATTATTACAATTTTTTTATGAGTAGGGTTTCTATTAATATGAGATCTCTATGCTAAAGGAAATGTCAATCCGAACTATAATCAAGTATTTGAGATTCCGTAAAACTTTAATTAATTCCTTAAATTGTTTATGTCAGATAAACTTGTATAAATGTTACCCATCAATATTCTTAGGAGTTAAGAATTCATTTTAATCGTTTTATGAAGCGTTTAGCATTATTTTGCATAGAAAACCTAACTCTTGCAGTTTTTATTTGTAAAATATACTTTGTAATATACCACTCAACTGAGATAAAGATGTTTAAGAATTGAACTTCAAATAGTTTATTGTAAATTGGACAGACTCTGATCAAAATTACAAATTTTAAGTCATTTAAGGTTATGTACACACTTGAAAATTCCTTATTATTGACATCTATTTAAGCTAAACAGCGTTGTTTTGGTACCGCGGTCATAGCAATAATTTAGTGTAGAGAACAAAAATAAACTCTATATCTAAAAGCAGTATATATCTAACTATATTATTAATCCAAATAATCTTGGCAAAATATTGTGAAATCGCATTTAAGGTGTATGTGCACAATTAAAACTTCGAAAATCGTTCAAAATATCGAATATTTTTTTATTGCTTAATAATGTTCTCTGATCCTTTCGCTTTCAAACGATACCAAGATGTTGCCAATATTCCAAATATTTATCGAGTTATAATTATTTTTCTTGAGGTGTTTTCATTGAAAACTCTAGTTACGGTGTTTTTAAAACTCATTTTATGAAGAATGATATTTTTCCACTATGTTGCTTCATTCAAACAATCATAACTCAACAAGAAATGAATCAAATACAGTTATTTATATATCAAAATAATCTGTATGAAATAGCGGATGTTTTGTGCCTCAATCAAAGTTATATTTATAGAAATAAATTTTTTATAGCTATTTAAAAGTTAAAATTACAGAAAAAATCTCGCTTTTTCTATTCATTGTTAATGAAAAAATTGTTTTAAAAAACTATAAATTTTTATAACTTGATTGAGGCAGACAACATGAAGACTAATATTAGGCATAATTTCCAACTAGAATTGTGGGTCTGTGCAAATTAGAATTTAAGATATCATGTTTCGAAAAATAGGTTAATTAGCTCATTAAATATTATTTAATTAATTAATAATTAGTGTAATATGGTTTTTTCTCACTGAAATGAGTTTAAACATATATTAATGACCTACTGTGAAAAAACTGGACTTTTAAAGTTAAAATTTTAAAAAGCAAATCTTCAAGTGTGTACATTTATATTTCTTTTATGTACTGTTATGTTTCTTTTTATGGCTATATTATTCGGTAACAGGTTTGTTTTAAATATTATCTTTGACCTACACGATTCATCAAGCATGCATGTTTTCGTACGACATTCAGTCATCATTTGCCAGTTTTGATAGATGATCGGAAAATTCTATCAATATGTGATCATATTGAAAGATAACGACATACAATGAAAGGTTTGATTAGCTAATTTAAATATAAGGAAGATTAAGATGTTGTGAAGTTATAAAAGATTTTTGAAGATACAGATCAAGATTTGAAACTCCGTTCAGATCCAAATATGCCAAAGACAATGCACTATTCACGTAATTACGATTTAAAGCCAATACAAGAATACTTGCGTTTGTACAAATTAAAAATGCACCAACCCGAAAATTCTGCTGAAGTATCTTCGGTAGAATGAAGATTGCAACTGGAGATTCCCCGAACACAAAATCAAGATACTAATTACTAGATAGACAGTTTGCGAAATATGAAGAAAAATTTAATTAAACAAAAAGAGACCAAACTCTAGTTCCATCAGTAGTAGTTCTTGTTCAGTTTTGCATCAATAGAGTGAGCAAACTTCATTTGCACTAATCGATATTTCCCTTTAAGATTAAAAGAATAAATTTTCCAAAATAAATAAATAAAATAAAGCACAAGTTAACAATGATACTAAAATTTTCAGTTAATTTAGTAACCGCTAATACATAATTTAGTGGTTTCACTTTGAGTATGTATTATTATTATTATTTTAATGGCTAAATTATCTAAAATCATGCTGTACGAATTTTGACCTTTTAAAGATTCTTCGAAGTTACAGTGCAATCGAAACAATGATTATAGTCAATCTCTCGAAAATATAATAACAAAGAAAATAAAAATGATAGATATAGAAAAATTAACTAGTAACAGTTTCTTTATGCGGCAACAAAGACGATCATTTAAATATAAGATAACATAAAAGGTCTGTTAAGCATTACTAATAAGACATTAACGAATCCGAAACTTGAAAAGACAATATATTTCTAGATAAAAACGGTTTTTTTTAAGACCTTACTCTAAATCCTTCCCATTTTCTGCTTAACTTGCAACTATTACAAGGCAATACGTCAAAAAACCGAAAACGTAAAATAATAAAACTAAACAGAATGGATTGCCTTTTACTAAAATTGTTCCTTTCATTGAAAAAAATATATATCCCGGCTACTTTTATTTAATTTGTTGAAAAACTAATAAATGAAATTTCACTTTCTTTTCATATTAAAAAAAAATGATTAATTTTTTTTGTAACTAAATATTTTAGAACAAAAAAAAAAAAAAAAAAAGAGTGATGTCTTATTAACCGCAAAATTGTTTCATATTCTCCAGATTTGCTTACTAAACAGAAAAGGAGACATCGATGAAATAAAAAATTATTTTATATACTATCCGTTCTGCGAAATACCAGATCTCAACGATAATGCTACGATCTAACTCAGTATCCGACCCCACCCCCCGCCCCGCCGAAAGTTTTGGGTCTCTAAACAGTTACCTACTTCGTCCATTTAATAATTTGACTTTGCTGACAAGAGAAAATATTTTTCGTCCATGTTTAAGTAAATGGTACATGAGTGGATGTGAAATGTTTCGAAAGTTTGAAAAAAAATTTTTTAAAGCAATATTTTTGCTGCGGGCTGTGTTGGAAATTAGTACAGAGACTAAAATACGAAGGTTATAGATCTTATCATATGAGACAGAATTGCTATCAAATGATGATCAAATGCATGAAGAATTTACAACTAACTTTATATAGTCAGCAATGCTGTCTAAATTCATTATAAGCAATATTTTTTAATAGCACAAAAATATAAAAAAAACTCTAAACCCAAACTGTAAACTTTTCTTTTTTGTTTCATTGGAAGTTCTTAGTTTTTACGATTTCGCTTGCTGTTGATATTTGAATTCCATCTGTGAATTTGTACCGAAATAAAACTTTTTCTCTCCAAGAATAACAATGACACAAATCGCAACAATTAAATATATACGATGTTTATCGATAGATGGCGCACTCGGCATCTAACTCATTCACAATAAATTTACTGAAACCGGCCCATTGCAAATTGTACGTGTGTAAACAAGGAGGGATTTCTCAAGCGTAACACCTCATTGGCCAAAAGTTACGCTTGGATTTTTTAGTTAACATTTTGCTTAGAGAGTAGACGGGATGTTAGCGGAAATAGCTGGGTCAATTAAATTATCGATAATGATAGAAAAAAAGAATAGAAGATGTATTACTTTAACGAATATAACATAACAATAACGATAAAATATTGATCAAATTTACAGAAGCGCGATCCATTTCTTACTTTTGCTGTAGCAAATAACTATAATTTTTAAAAAATAAAAATCAAAGAACTGTGCTGTAAATGAAATTATTCGCTGACATTATTTTCATTATTAAAATTCTTTCAATTCAGAATGTTTCAAATGTTAACAATGTAAATAAAATGAAGTTTTATGTGATTACTAAAACAGTTTCCGGGCATTTTCGAAATAACTTTGCAACAATGTAGAATTTTACAACAATGTTTTTCAAGCAAACAAATAGTAAGAAGTCTAGATTTTTAGGCCATAAAAATGTCATTTAAGTTTTGAAAAATTTGCAACTTTTATGAAATTATCTCGAGTTAAAAACATGTATTAGAAAAGCTACACTATTTTTAAAAGTAATAACCCAACATTAAACTTTTTTCTGACGATTTAAGTTAGTTTTCGTTGACAGCAAAGAAATGACATTCGTTTAAACAGAATTGTATAATTTTTGAAATAACGCAGCTGTCTGAAAAAGTGAGTAAATTCGATTTTCCTCCTCTATTTACACTTTTTACTTCGGAAATTACTTTTAGCAAAGTGTATATTATATATATATGTGTGTGTGTGCGTGTTTATATTTTATATGTTTAAAAAAATCTAAGTCTTTCTTAAAGTGTACTCTTTTCTCTTTTCTTTTGTATATAGGTAGTTCTAAAAGACTTACAGACAGACGAAAGTGCCAATAAAAGAATATTTTCTGAAAATACAGTAGCTCAATATTGTCACGAACTTAAATTTATTTCACAGAACACATTGTTACTTTTCAGTACCCAGTTTCAACTTCTAAAAAAAAAAAAAAAGTCTAATAATGTAGTATTGCAATGCGCTGCTAATATCTGCCAAGAATATATTGAATAAAAACTTGCAACCTTACTTTCACAGAGAAAAAACTCAAGTTGTTCTTTTGTTTTTCAGTTTAGATTTGAAGGAAACGGAAATTTTGTGTCTCTTTTTGTATGTCTCGTTGCAATTTCTTTCAACTGTATTTAATTAGCTGATATAATATATATATATAACAGAAAATGTGCTGTCAGACACATTTCCCCCTCTTTTTAAAGGGGCATAAATACACAGACAAGACATTTCATTTTTATTCGCTAGCAGGAAAAACATATTTTCGAAACTTCAAAATAAACAGAATCAATTGCCAGAAAATCTAATCAAAATCTATAGACTCTTACATTTTGCCGAATGTATTTTCTATCCGTTTGAAAATTTCTGATTAAAAACTATGTTTACAAAGCACTTCAGCGGGAACTTTTTCGCGCCTTTCAACTTTGAGCCGATTAAAAAACTGAAAAGAATAATACCTTTACAAAAATATTCTATGTAATTCCCCTCTTTTTCAGGTTTTATAAACTTGATTCATTTCTCACTTAAGAAAAGTGACAAAGCGATTCAAAAAACCTCCCGCTGCCTGAGAAAAACATCCATTGAGAGAAACATCGGCAAATCAAACACCAATTTCCAGAAAAATAATCTTTAAATAAATCAGATATTTTTAAGAAATGATGAGATTTCCAAAACTTCAAAGGAAATTTATGGATTGGCTATCTTAAATGTAAAATTTTTCAGAAAGCTAAGGATTCGAATACATAGTTTCTATTTTTATAAAATACATTTTATTTTGAATTGAATTATTATGTTTTTACATATTTATGAATTGCCTTCTTTCTGTTATAAACTGAACACTGAACCATTCCATTTATCAGTTAGAAACACGGCTACATAAATTGTCAAATATGAAGTAAACAAACTTTAAATGAAAATTTAAAAAAAATGATTTTTTTTATAATTAAAAGGGAAATACAATAAAGCCCCTATTAATCGAAAGAGGGTTATCCTAAATCTAAAATTCAAAATCATGTACTGTAATGCAATGGAATAATTGCGATTATTCTGGAAATAAATAAATCTAATTTAATGAGCAATTTATATGCTACAACTATTACTTAATATATATTGATGTACATACTGATGTCTTAAAAATATTTTTTAATAAAGAACAAAAGTGTTGATTACAATTAGTATTTTGAATTCGTTTTACCCTCAAAACATATCATAATTGTATATTGTAATTATTAAGAAAATAGTTATAAATGTTTCATGTCTTATTCGAAATAATCATCACACGAAACACACACACACGCACCTTTATTTTGGCTAATTTGGGTTGTACTGTATCGCTTTATTAAGCTACAGTGCGTGAAAGAAATTTAATTAATTATACTTGAGTTATATAATTACTAAATTCATCCGTTGCAAATTAAAACAACAAACATTTACAAATTATTTAATTGAAATAATAAAATAAACGCACTTTTCCAAAATTTGTTACTCGTTATTTTAACTGGAAAGTCTTTTATTAAAAAAAGACGTTTGATTTGGAGGAAACTTTTTGGGGAATTTTAAAGAAAGCTAACAAAACGGTGTTTCAATGATTTTAAAATTTAACGTATAATCAAAATTATATTGCAGATTAAAGCATTTTTTTCAGATCAAATAACATTATCTCCAAACTATAAAGTCTGACAGGGTCTATTAATTTCATTCATGTCAGTGCTTCAAAACTCTTTTTCCGATCGTCGTTAACTGAAACATTGAGTCATCCGGAAAAGAATAAAGAAAATGCGCCTCTTGAAAATTAAGAGTATAAACTTACTCATCCTTCAAGAAATCTGACCTTGACCAGAGTCAGGATTTTGAAAAGTAACGCTTGACATGAATCGACTTAAAAAAAAAACTCTGACTAGAGAACTCCATTAGATTAAAATGTTATAAAGTAAATCGAATTTTACAGGACGGCAATAAATAGGAAAAAATTATTTATATTGGAAATAAAATAATCTTTTAATTTTTAAAGTTGATTTAATTTGACATTGCAAGCTCTGGCCGCTATGGTTATTAAAAGATGGATTCATTTTCGTAGTTAGCTAATAAAACTTGAGACTACGTGGAGGTCATTTATAACAAAGATTATAAATTCGGGACTTATGCATAAGCACTCAATTCAGAAACCAAATCAGAATAATTACATGGGAAAATGTTCCTACGAATGCACTTATAAAAGCGCCTGGTTAATCTAGTTCGTTGAAACATCGCATGGCCGAGAAAACAGAGGGAAAAAGTTGTAGGTTCATTTCTGTGACTCTATAACAAGTATTATTGAATAACTGGTAAGACGATAAGCGCATTGATAACTATTACTGGTAGTTTTCCTGTAAGTAAATCACAAATGTTGTCCTTGAATGCTCTCCAAGAAAGTAATCTAGCCTCATATAATAGTATTAAGTTCAAATTTCTGATTATGTTTCTGATGATGTGCTTCACAATCGTTTTGATCATCAGAAAATGTTGCGCCTCTTCCTAATCATGAGTCCAAGATTCATGGACATGACCAAACGAGATTAAAAAATACCATCACGTTAATCAGTGCAATGTGCGTTGATAATTGTGCATCATGAATGAAGGAATTTCTCAAAAGGAAAAAATAATAATTAAAAACAAAAAATATATAATTTTTATTGTATTTAATAAAATTAGAATAATTATTTGGTAAAAATTATAATTTTTACTTAGATTTTTTTTTTTTTTTTTTTTTTTTTTTACTTAACTGCTTTCATTAAATCGACGTTTAAAGGATTAGAACTTATAAGCATAATTTTTACCTAGAATTTTTTTTTACTTAACTGCATTCATTAAATCGACGTTTAAAGGATTAGAACTTATAAGCATCTACTGTTCTATCATATTTTTTACGTGGTTCTCAATTCATACACCACGACTGTGATGGTATTACTATAGGGCGACAAGTGAATACGTTTGTACTGGAGAATGTCTGGAGAATTATCTTTCCCAATAGTTCATTATGGAAAATCTTATGCGGCATTCGTTTCCCTTTTTTCTAAAATACCTATCAAAAAAATATGATATTCTTGCCAACAACAGTGTTTCCAATATGGTTCTGATTATGAATTTTTTTATTCTATCTATTCCAAATACGGCTCTTGCGCCACAAAACTTCAAGCAACCAACCAACCAACCGATTCCAAATACGGAGTGACTATAAATGATTATCTCCAATTTTCAGGCCTGCTAAAAGAAAACAAAACAAAATGCAACCTTGTAGTTTGCCGTAAATTACTAATAACAGTTGAAAGTTTAAATTCAATACAGTTATGACAGTTCATTGTAAGATTCTCTAAATATACGAACGATATTAAGGCGATATGATAGCTCATCTTATACTTTATCATCTTTGAAGTGATACTATGAAAGTCTGCAGATTGGCATGTCTTAAGTATGCCTACGCCATTTGGTAGAAGTAAAAAAAAGCATCTGCTGTTTCATGTAGTCCAATAAAAAAATCAATTATTGCCATAGATGCATATCTGCATCTTTTCAAAACATCACACCACGAAAGGGGGGAAAAAATCAAAAACAAAAAAACAACATGGGAGGAGTTATTGTACCGCTTCCATATCTCTCGCATTTCTGGAGGGGCCCACATTGAACATTTATAACTGTACTGAATTTAAACTTTCAGTTGTTATTATTGATTTCCGATGAACAAGGTTGTATTTTGTTTTGTTTTCTTTCAGCAAGCCTGAAAATTGGGGATATTTATTATAAATTTACCGAACAATCATCATATTGATTCAGTGCTGATTTGAATCACAAAATTCTCAATTCAATATATATATATAATTCTCAATAATATTTTTAAAAAAACCAGACTAAAATTACATAATCGAGGTATAAAAACTCGTCCAGGTAGCAGAAATATTTTGCTAACTTTAAAAAATATTCGATTGGCGATTTTAAAACACTATCATTTTTCAGTACATATGTAATCCAGCATATAAAATGCCGGCGTCCTGGCATAGGGGTAGCGCATCTTCCCCGTGATCCGGACGTCCTGGGTTCGAGTCCCGGTTTGGGCATGGTTGTTCTTCCGTTGTTCTATCTGTGAGATGTGTGAATGTGCCCTCCTGTAAAAAGGGGTTGTGCAAGCGAATGAGTGATGCATGAATAGCAAAGTCGTACTCTTGGCCCTAGTTGGCACCACTATAAAAAACAAGAGGCGCTCCCCCACCGGCTTAAAATCGCTGATACAGCGGGCTTGTCCATGGCAAGTGCCATAAGAAACAAACAAACAACAGCATATAAAATTTATTCATACATTTCTTGCTAGCTCAGGACATTTTCTATTTTAAAATTCTCTAGGGCGCTTATGATTTTATTGCATTTCATATTTTTCCAAGAAAATTATTGCAATAACATGATCCAATTTCAAATTATTCATTCTGATAATTTCATTCCCCATATGCATGTAATAAACAATCTCTACTCGCATCTTTCATACCGTAATTTCCCTTGTCTTAAATCAGTCACAGGATTCTAATAAGCTTCCTGGGTTCTCCCAAAATACTGAATTCCTTACCTAATGCATGCCGAGCTTAAGATATTCCTCATTCAGAAGATATAAAATGCATCACTAATTTGCTGAGAATTTTCTAGGATTTAACGTTCACGAATGCTAACTGCATAATATTCGTGACCTGGCATTATCAAAGTTTTATGAAAGGATTAGAATAAAATATCTTTCAATCTTTAAATAACATATTAAATCAGCAATAAAGACTTTCACACGAACGTGTACACTTCAAATAAAATGTCAAGGTCAACATGTAGATATGAAATTAACGATACTGAATTATAAATATCCGAAGAAAAGAAGAAAAATCCATAAATTGTTGTTGTTGTAGAAATGTTTCTCTGAATCATTTCTCGCATTACGAAATATTTTCCTTATTGATCTAATATTTCACAAATTGATAGAATTGCAAGTCTTTGAAATAATTAACTTAATATTTTCGGCGACTCTTAGTAACAAAAATAACGAGCAGACAATTAATAATTATAATTAGCGTTTTACAAAATGTTTTCATTTGATGTTGCATTTCAATAAAGCAGATTGTATTCCAGTCACAAACATTTACATAATTTAAAGAAACCTTTGAATGAATAGCAGATTTCATAACAGTGAAAGAACCAGACGAATCAAATGTAAACAGTTTTTATTAAAATTTGTACTTGTTTCGCAAGCCACAATAAAGACTCAGGACTAATTATTGCTCTAAGTTCTTGGAATGAAATTAAAGTAAAATGAAATGTATTTAAATTATATTAAGAAATGTCTTTTACAGGTTTCAAGTTGAAAACTGCTGGAAACATTAATTATTTTATCGATAAACATGAAAGGGAATCAAGACGGCATAAAATCAATGAAACTGTTCTATCAAAAAAATTCAATTAAATGAGTAAAATCTCTGGATAATACTCAATGCACATGTGCATTTGAAAAGAATATTTCACGACAGAAAAACTGAAAGCGAGGATAAATGAAATTCTGGGATTCGCATGAAGTAACTGGAAAATTAATCTTCAATTTATGAATGCGCTTCTTGCTTTGATTAGCTTTCTTTTATTATTTTACCTATTAATTATTTAAAAAAAATTTCTTTAGAAAAGAAACATTGTAACTGTTTATAAATTGCACCTTAAAAGCTAATGAAAAGACTTATTCCAATGTGAAAACACCATTATAAAAACAGAAAAAAATGTTATGTTAATTAAGTTTTGAGTTAGATTAAATTTATATCTTATATGAGAAATATTTGGGAATGAAACTCGTAATTCTGAACCAGGTCAGATATAAAGGATAACATCACCACCTCCTCTCCAACATTCCTAGTTATAAAATATTTGTGTCACGATAGATTTAATACGCGGAAGGTCCTCATATCAGATTGATCGTCCAATAGAATTGCGTTTGGAATCCGCGATATATCGATTAAGAAGCAGATATCTACTAGCGGAAAACTGCGAAACTCCTAAATAGTATGTTGAAAGGTGCTAAAATGGAATTATTTGATATAATTAGTCACAAATAGTAATACATGAAATTTTGAACTCACATATTTAATTGAAATATAAAGTTTTCAAGATTTTCAGAAGAAAATGAGTCTAAATTTTGTATATGAAAACAGCACAAACAGATTATTTTCTAATCTTAATTTTGACCCTCAAAATAATTTAAGGATTACAACCATTAGGTAGCAAATCAAAAAATAAACTTTCAATAATCGCAAAATGTTTTCGAATGATCTTATTCGTGCTCATCTGGCCATTGTATTTATGAAACTTAAAACTGGAATAAATCATAACAGATGTTCAACAATATTCGGTGACAATTTTTTAGAAAGTCAGTACATTTTTGAAGAAATTAAATATGTAAAAAAATTATATTTGGATTATGCATGAATTCAATCAATGCAAAATTTATACAGAAAAAAATACGAAAAAAAAAGAGAAAATGATGCGGTCTAGAAGTTTATTAAAGAGTAATGAAAATGTTGATGCTAGCAGTATTTAACAGCAAAAACTCACTTCTTCCGCCTCTCATCTTTCATTTTAGTCTAAAAATTGTTCTCTTCATAGTTTCTTAAAAAAAAATGAATAAAAAATATTCTCATGTTTCAAAAAAGTAGTTTACTTCGTTGCGTAGCGTCGCTTATTTATTAAATTTAAAATATTCATATTTTATCTGCTTTCAAAGCAGCTTAAAACAAGACGCGGTATAAGATTTACAACCGACAGAAAAGAATTCACACTTTTACCTATACATACATATAAATTAAATAAAAGCATGAATCTGACGGCTCGTTGGACTTTTGAATATTTTGAAGATGCCATACTGTAAGGCTAGGGGAAACAAATGAAACTTTGCAAAAAGAAAACAGGAGACAAAATATTCAATATGCTATATATCACGATTTAAAAGGAATAGACTCTCTTTTCATGATCCTACATTGTCACCATCAATGACTTTTTTTTGACAGTCCCCTACTTTCGAGTGAGACGACAAGCCATTATTTGAAAAAGGATCAAGCTTTGTTTACTGCTGGTAAACGTTGAAGAATAACGTATGGCTTTATCAGTTTGAATCAAACCGTTTTGTTCTATTGCTACTTATTTTGCAGTGGTTTCTGGCAAGTAGGAAACCACCTCAGATACTCCAAATACCATCATTCATTAATAAAGGATGTGAATTTTTAACTTCATTGTAATTGAAATTAAAAGAACAATACTTCTATAAATAAAGTCTTGCATAACTACCATAAAGTAACTACCAAGTGCACGTGATGATCCTTTAAGTGTGTTGAATTTATTTTCTTATCCTAATAGCCCACATTATATTGAATTTTTTTGTACTTCGAATATTCAATATCCTGGCCGAATTCAAAATTGCTAGAGGACAAAATTTGCTTATCTTTAAGGGTAGGTAAAATTATTACATTCTATTACTACGCTTCTATTTTTCATGTTTTTGTATTTGGTCATGCATAGAGGAAGTACTGTAATCGTCAAGAAATACGAACTCTAGATTTTCAAGCATCTCCATATTTCAGACTTCCCTAAGTTCGAAAAACACACTTTTGGCATTATATCAGTCTTTGAACAAGATAACCCAAAAAAGTAAAAGCTAAATGGAATTATAACTGAATTTGTAGATTTCTGTCAAATTTTGAATGAAATCCATTCAAGGAAGTCTATTTGTCTATCTATTCGAGTTCAAGTGGACATGGTAACCAAAGAGATGGGAAGATAAAATTTGGTACGCATGTTTAGCATCTAAGATATATACATCACATTTTGAATCAAATTCGTTGATGGTCTGTCGGTCTGTACTTTCACATACATATAAACGCAATGAAATCAGTGAAAATCGATATATTATGTTGTTACTATAACTGCAGGTTCGTGTCAAATTTTGGTGTCAATAGGCCGGAAAAAAGTAGTCGAAAATACATATTCTTGAAAAAGTAATTCAGTAAAAATTGTAGATCTTTCCAAAGATCTACATTTCGCAATTTTCGTTCACCAATGCTATGCAAGTTATTCGCAACTTTATCCAAGTTCTACAATTTTATGCAGAGGCAGGGGGGGGGGATAAGACCTTTATTGGAAA
This sequence comes from Argiope bruennichi, assembly GCF_947563725.1. Lineage (NCBI taxonomy): Eukaryota > Metazoa > Arthropoda > Arachnida > Araneae > Araneidae > Argiope > Argiope bruennichi. Next base: position 79,640,680 of record NC_079163.1, read on the forward strand.
ATAAGCAAAAAAGCTTCGGAGAAACCAGTATAGAACTCAGTACTAAGAAAACTCACAATCGGTTTAAGGAAAAGCCACTTCACAGAATCTTGATGTTGTAAAACCGATTTTTCTTATCAAATTTTAGCACCTTGTATCCAGGTAGGGGTCTTGCAGCAGAAAAAAAAATAATATGGTTCATTCATTCCATGCCATAGAAGAAATGCCAGTAAATTTCATGATTCATATAAAAATTGTAATTTTTGCAACATGATATATAGACACCCTGTTAGAATAGGCAATTTATGAGAATTTACGTAATATGCTATACGGAAAGAATAATATAGGTATAATATTTAACAGGTCTACTATTAAAACCGTTAAGTAGTTCATTCAAATTATATTTTACTGCGGTTTATGCAAGAAATAAAATGTGTAGTAAATTAATTTATCCATATTTGGAACGTGAATAACGAAATTTAAAACAAATGTCCTGATAATTAATTTAAGCCTGAATTCCAAACCTATTTATTCTTTTAGATCAAATCAAAGTTATTCGAATAAAACTTTTTCAGATAAAGGCCAGAAGAAATGTGGGATTTCAAATATATATAGATATATATAGGCTGAACATACTGATGCAGCAAATATCTATTTAGAAATAAAGGAAATTATAATGTTATATTGATAATTTTCGTTACAAACAATCTTTACCCTTACGAAATCATTTAAACCTTTATAAACGATCAAAAACCATGAAGAATCGTATAAAGAATCGCATCTGAAAATTGTTGGGGCCAGAACCTTATTATTAGAACGTTCTGACAGCACTGAAAATTAAGGAAATTTGAAGACTTTCCAGTATGGAACAATTAGTATCGATAGTCAAGACCTTTTCGAAGTTTAAAAAAAAAATTATATGTAAGAAAATGTTCTTTGAAGTAAGGACCATTTTCTTTCTTTAAACAAAACATATAGATTTAGTTGAGTTAGCCTAACAGCCAATTTGAAGACACCCAAGTGTCATTTTTTTAAGAAGGAGAGGGAAAATATTTTAGCGAGAATGATACCCGAGAGTCCAGCCCTCTTTCTAAACTTCCACGTTGCGTTTGAACGCCACAGATTTCTTGCGCGTTAGGTCCATATAAAATGGATTTCATTGCCATCGGGTTTCGAAACCGTGTTCCTCTAATTCTGGATCTGATATCTTAACAACAAGCAGCGAGACCAGCCAAAATATATGGCAACAATAACAAAAGAAATGAATTCTTTTTATTAATTAACAAATTTTCACTTCACAAGGAAAAAAATCATTCCAGCTGCTTCACAGATATTGTGAGACTAAGTGGGAAAAAAAGATTAAATTATCAGATCTTTGTTCGCCTTGACAGAATCGTCTGAAATTAACAACAAATCGAAACGTGCAACAACTATTCGATAAGAAAGGATGACGATGACTTTTTTTTATTTACAGACAAATTCGTTTGTCTTTAATAAAATTTAAATTAATAGAAAGAGGGAATCGAACGAGAACAAAAAGATATTTTCTTAAATAAGAAAAGCTGAAGTATTCATCGAACAATATTACTTACCTGTACAGAGAGAAAGTTATTACTCAGAATTCACAATTCTTAATTGTCATTTCAAAATGATTAAACATTTCCAATTTGTGCTTAAGTTTCAAGTTACAAAGTACATATCCTGAAGTTAGTTTTGCATACGCTCTGGTACAGATGATGAACGTGCAGTTTTTCTTCAAACATATATGGGTTGATATATAGGTACCGAAACGTGGTTTTTTCTGATACATCATTCATTCACTAGAAAAATGACTTTTATTCTCTTGTACCACATACTACGCACGACGACTATATTTATAGCTAATGAGTGAATATAAGAATATTTATCAATATTTATCACCAAGAGCTGAAAAGGAAACTACAGATTTTATACCACAATAAACTGATATCAAGGCGTAAGTCTTTTTTTTTCCTTCATAAAACTGCAAATTTAAAAGCATCTTTAGATTACAGGTAAGACGGATGCACATTCGATAGCCATTTAAATCTTCACAAATGTAAGATAACTTTTTTACCATTTACTAGATCTGCACTGGAATTAAAATCTTCTCGAATAACACATTGCCGAAGGTAAATTTCGGAATGCATATCTTTCTTAGCTTTGATTAATCTGATATTTGCCTAGTTTTCCTAAAAGTTTTCCGATAATATTTTATATTTCTAAAGGTAGTATGGAAGATCAACATTTTTACAGTTTATTCTATATGAATTGAATTAAAACATTCTCAGATGATACATTCCAAAAGTTCCACATCGTAGAAAATAGACATAAAACATACAAATGGAGCAAAGAATTCATAAAAAACAATCAACACAAATGAGGGAATGGGAGTTAAGAAAACAACCCTACACATATAATTCGTTTTTCAATTGCAAAGCTTTCATCAAACAGAGTTATCAAGATTTTTTTTCTTGCGAAAACTATGCAAATGTGCACGCATATCCCACTCTTTAACACCCTTAGCCAGCAGAAATTGAATTTTTGGATAAGTGACAAGATAAAGTAGGAAATATACCTCCAACTTTCTCATCGCCCTGAAAACTAAATAATTCGATAGCTACCTCCTACTTTCTGTTATCCATCGATCAGTATCATTTTGGGGAAAGACGTGGGACCATTAAGGCGAAATCATCGCCAACTGAACCAGTATAGCATGTGACGGAAAAGAGTAATTCCCATTCTTCTACGTGATGCGGGATGGGAAACTACATGGGGATATGAGAAAACGCAAAATTTCGAAGCAATAGTATTTTTTTTTTTTTCATAAACAGAATATACTGATGCGTTATTTTTAGATTTGTATCGAAGTTGGTTTTTGTATTGATTTTTCATTCAGTTTGTAGGTTAAGTACCTATTGGTGAAACTTGTGAAAGATTTAGTTCTTTTTTCATGTTAGAGTAATAGTTATGAAAAATGGATGCCAGAATTGGTACAAGTGGATTGGCTAGCATTTCGAAAGATTTAACCGACTTTTGGAAGTTACTTTGTTATAAAATAGACATAAAAATAAGAATTTGATCGATCTGATTCAGCTTTTATTATGCAGAATCACAAATCTCTAATTATTTTTCTCTAAATCATACTTTCAGTTTCACTCCGATGTTGGAAATTCATATAAACTTAAGTTCGTGTAGAATTTTAACATTTGCAACTTGTAATTATTGTATCTGCGTTATAACTTGTAATGTCCCTTAAAAATATTTTGTCGAAGAGAAAATTAAGAAAAATTAAAAATACGTATTTACTTTTGAACTTCCTCGCATATGAAGCACAAATAGCGTGGAGGAAAGTAATATCCAAGAAAGGAGAAGGAAAAATAATTAATCACTTCGAACATTTTTCAAGATCATAAGAAATAATATAACAATCCCCCGTTCTTTCAGTTTAAATTTTTACATTTAACTTAAAAATATTTGACAAAAAGAGCATTGCAACAATTATTTTTAGACACAAATGTGTGAAAACAACTTAACAACCTATTCTATGAATAAATTGTACCGAAACACAAAAGGAAAGATTTCCTCGCAAATTTGAACTTAGAAAAGATTAGGATTGATTTACTTGTCAAATTCATTTTACAGCCATGAAATATGAATGAACTTCTAAAGGAAAAATCGCAATAGAAAATGTATCGAAAAAGTTAAGATTTAAGACCTTCATATAAAATGCCAATGATATATAAATCTATTAAAATAAAGGCTTTTAACTAATTTAGTTTTCACAAAATATATTTTGAAATCTTTGTATTTAAGACATTTAGAATAACAGAAACTACAATTAAAAGCGAAAAACAGGCAAAACAAAAATACCCAAATTAACCAAAGAAATTCGTACATTTATTCACGTTTTTATGTGGTTAAGATACAATGAAACTCTCATGAGGAATTATAAGGAAGTTCCGTTTCGTTCCTGCTAGTGGAAGAAGCAACAGTCGCGATCGCTTTTCGATGATGATTCAGCGAGTATCGGAAAGTAGTTGAATCACCTTTATCATCTCTTTCATTGAGATAGCAGAGTTGCTAGGAAGAGGAAGAACGGTTCAAAATTCTAGATCATTTAAAAACAGCTACCACAGCAGAAACTATTTTAGTAGTGCCAGTGCACCTACACCTCCAACCAGCAAGAAAAGAATTTGCTATCGTCAGCTACTATTCACCAATCGATTGCCTTGTCTGTCGGATAAAACTTTGAATGCGAAGATTCCTGTCATTGCTCTTCAAAAATATGCGTCCAATTCAGTGTAGAAAAACCAGATTTGTTTTCTACGAAAATTGTTTCAGTTGAGACGAAATGCGCCGACAAGTAGCAAACTCGTTTATGTTAGAGAACTCGTGAATGTAAATTAGCTGATGAAGATCCAAAATACATTAGATTTTTAGTTATTGGCAAATAACTGAATTAGTTTTCATTAAGTTCAACATCTTTAAACTTTATTAAAAAATAAATCTTATAAATTTGTAACATTATTTTGATTAAAAATCATCTTTCTCCAACTGCAGAATCTCAAAGCTGAAATAAAATTTTACCCATTCATTTTCCCCCTTTCATTAATATCAGTAGCCGAAACAGAAATATCCAGTCACAGATAATGTTTTTTAATGCATTTATTTATAGAAAATGTATTACAAGAGATTCCTACAAAAGTGCAAGACACATTAGATTTTCACTGTTTTTATCAATTCACTTAACATTATTAATACAGGCAGTCTGGTATTTATCTCAAGGAATTGGGCCTATCCAACAAAAGCGTCAAAATAATATTTACAGCGTCGAACTTAAAAAAATTGTGATACATTGTCAATACTATTTTAAAATAATTAGGAACTAGTGAAAAATTGAACGCTAAAAAGTGCTCAGAAGACGTGGTTGTGAAGTTGAATTTTTATCATTAAAGTCATTCGAGAATTCCATAGAATGTTTCAGCAGAAATTAAATTGTTTTATATGGTATTTGTTTAATCGTTTCTATGTGGTGATTTGATTAAATTCTCTGTGTTAAGAACTAATGTGGGACAATTTGCCTAACAACATTCTCCAAGCTGACATTTTTGCCACAGTTAAAAAGCATACATAGTTCAAATTAGCTATGGCCATCTATTATTGATAACTGATTATTATCATCATTCATTGCTTCTATAAAACCAAATACGGTAGAGCGTTTGAAAACAATTTTCAATTAAACCAAAAGAATTTTACAGAGTTCAAACAATTAAAAGTAATGGCGCCAAACTTTACTGCAGAGTTCTTTAGTTTGCGAAATAATTTTTCCCATTTAATGAAATCAATTTTAGTTAAATAGGATTTCAATTACTTTCAAATTAGCCATTTCCCCTCCCCCCAATAGAATTAAAAAAAAAAAAAGATGAATATCTCGAGCAGTTTATAAGTTAATGAGTAACTTATAAAACATTCCAATTAAACTATTTCAATATTAAAGTCTTAGAACTATGTGATTTTTTTTCTCCAGTTATTTCTTTGGCGAAACAATACTTTAAAAAAAAAATTGATGAGAAATACTTCACGCATCACAGTTGCTATGTTCCTCTGTTAATAAAGTTAGACTTTTTTTTATTCCGTGAATACCTGCTTTTTTTGCAAATTAAATCGTTTTTTTAAACGAATTTGATGAAAATGGGCGGAAATACTGCTGCTTTCTTCTAAACTATATCCATATAATGGAATCTAATTAATGGAACTAAAAGAAAAAACATAAGAAAAGGTAGAAACTTTGGTGTGGAATTCTTACTTTAATTTTATCTTTAGATAGAAGATAACTTAAACAGAAATATTCCTCATCGCAGAAGTAGAAAATCAAATATAAAATAGCCTTCTTTATTCTATGATACCCAGGTATGCCAGATGGCGTCGTATAAGCTAATTGGGTGCAACGTGGTAGAAATTTTCTACATACGAGTTTTCATTTACGGTATTTGTTTCCAGGTAATTTTCCAAGTGAAAAGTTTCATTTTCCCTTCCCTTGTAATAAATAATTTTGGGTGAATACAATTAGCCACAGGATACCACCTGGCATCGTAGCTATCACAATAACAATAACGAGGTACTTAAAACATCAAAATCATGAATATCTTTACCATCTCTCTCTCGCGCTTTAAATGAGTGTTAGTTTGTTGATTTTAACCTTAGAATGCAGGAGTTTTTATTTAATATGTTTTAACACCTGGCAAATAAAAGGCAAAAGAGATGACTGGACAATGAAAATTTTAGACGTGCGTTAAAACAAAAATATGTCTCTTTTGATAGCTATCAAGAACGAAAAATTCAATGATGATAACAGAAGCTTGATACTTTAAATTTGGGAATCTTAAAATTATGGATTCAGACCACAAATAGAGTCGCATATATCATTTTTAAAGGAATGAAAATTTTGATAATTTATCAAACGTATTCTTCATTTTTATGCAGTAAAAATTATTCTAAAACGTATTCTTCGTTTTTATGCAGTAAAAATGATTCTAATAATCTATCTTGATTTGAAAATTCACTCAAATTTTTCAAAAGAATCTATTCGACTAATTAATTGATATTATTCATTAGATAATGCTTCACTAACCTATTTGATTCTCCTATTTGTATTAGTACTTGGGATCGCAGGAAAGCGTTGTATATAGATAGGATAATGAATTTTCCCCTTTCCTTACAAGATAAAGGTCACCGGTGTAGAAAATTTAAGAATTTTTGCTGTAAATTTGATAATTTTTTCGAAGTTACACTCATGAATTTATATTATCTGCATTTTCAGAGCATAGCTAAATAAAACTTTAGCTGCACCAATTCTAACTGACAGCACATATAAAATTATAGCTAAATTTATAAACCTAAATTAAGTTGTATGCGTTTCTATACGCCTTGTGGTTACAAAAACAACTCCATAGAATTTGGAAATTTTCCTTAAATGTAGTTTTATTTAACAAAGTACTGATAATCACATTTCAAAAAATGTTATTCAAATATCAGCCACTTTTAAATATTTTTGAATAAATTTTAAGACAAATGAAACGTAAGCAATGATACATTGCACGCATTTTCTCCAGTTGCCAGTTTGATTTGTTTCCGGCCATATTAAAAAATATATTTAAATAAAATAAAAAAATATTTCAAAAAGAGTACAAGTAAAATATATACAAATAAAATTCGTGAATGTTTTAAGCGCTACAGAAATCCTATTATATAAATTTTCTTCAAATTTTGCTCACAAACGTCATAAAGATAAAAAAAGTTTTAGCGAAGGTTCCATCAATAATTTTTTTTTATTAGCCATTCCTTTTGACTGAAAGTAACATATACATTTGAAGCAATTTTATTTTCCTCCGAAGTGACTCTCTCAGCGTTTAATTAAATTTTATGTCATTTTTTAAATATTAATAATAATTTATGGGAAAAAATTAGTTTTCGGCAGATTTTAAAAAGTTAAGTTGATTTGAAAACAATAATTATAATATATTTTTGTATCATAAATACGTCAAATTTTTGCCAGAAGTTTTTTGCCATTTACCATTAAATTTTTGCCATTTACTGAATAATATTAAAGGTTTAGTGACAATTCAATGACTAATCATCTTTATTAATAGAAAATATCGAAATATTTTCATCCAGATAATATTTAGTATTAAATAAACGCCACAATACTTTAAATCTTTACATTGTGCGCTACTAACAGATAAGAATACGAAGTTTGATTAAATAGTATAACTATGTAATAAAGAGTTAAGAATAAATTCCTCAAATCCCCCTTTCCTCACAGACAACACATATGAATGATAATTTATCAACTGAAAAAAAGAGCTTCCTAAAAGCATTTTCATCTTAAGTATGCATAAGAAGAATTATTAAAAATCCCTCATATAGAGAGGAAGCGGCAAGATATCGCAGCCTTCATACCGAGATAATATTCATTAGGAAAAGGCGAAGTTGTAACAAAGGGGTCTTTTTGCAGCTGTTTCCCTAAATGACTGTCACATAATTTGAAGAAAAGGAGAGAGTGTGGAGCCTGCACAGGAAATTGTGCTGAGAAGCATTTGCTCCAGGGACAAGAGAGCTTGTACTCTAGTTCCCCGGTCCTAATCATAAGAAACAAAGCACTTAATTTCCGGGTGGGTGCAAATTCCAATAGGGTGCCTCAGCAGTTAGACAGTGACTTTCATAGAAAAGAATGAAATATTGCCATTTTGATGGAACTATGTATACAACGGAGACTTGCTTATAAGTGGGGAAAAAGATTAATGAACGGAAAAAACAAAAGTGAAGATAATAAGTAGATTAAAAAAAATAGTTTATTTTTTTCCGAGGCTTCATTAGAGAAATGCTGGTGAAAAATTAATTTCAGAAAAATGTATTCATTTACTTGTTTATGACAATTCAACTTACTAAGACCGCGTAAGACATGCATTGGGGAGACGGGAATTATAATTTTTAAATCAGAATTACTGTTATTAGATTTATTTTATATTTAGTACATCAAGGGTCTTATAAATTAATATATAATATGACTCAGAAACATGAAGCGGCGAAACATACATTTTGTCCTCTAGCTGTTCTCTTAATACGCATTAAATAAACACTAGCAGCCCGGTATGCCTTTAGCAACTAATGCTTGCTCTTGGAAGTCAGTCTTCCGAAAATTTTCCAGGAGGCTAAATTCTATCTCAGACTCTACCTGGATGCTCTAAATTGCTTTAACAAAGGAGAAACCATACTTATTAAGAGCCCTTGATTCATGGACTTGGCTAGGTATAACCAAAAAGATTTAGAATCACCATCATAATACACATTTTGAAAAAAAATATTAAATTTTTTTAAAGATCAAAGATATTGAACTTGAACACAACAACTATCTTTTAATTTTTTTTAAAAAAACAAGTATTTTTCGCCTTAATTGTCATCCATCTATCTATGAATTTGCTTATCATTTATCATCAAACCGTAAATTAATTCGCAAATTAACTTAATACTAAATTATGAATAACATTTTAATCTCAAAAGTGAATTCGAAAAGAATTTACGAATTTTTGAAAAACCACTGAATGCACAAATTTTTAAATTCTTCATGCATTCTTATGTCTTAGCTAAAATAATTTATTACAAATAGACAAACTTATCGACGTAGTCTCCCACTTCAGACAATTCATGAAACAGTCACCGAGACGCAATTTCATATTACGGAAGTTTGAACCATCAAAGTATGACGTTTCAGTGAGAGCAAATGTTTGCACTCTCATGAATACATTTTGAACCGCATCTACCAACTACGTGCTAAGGAAAACACGTAGTTTTACATGACTGGCACGAAATGTATTAAAGTAGGAGCTGGGATGATCTAACTTAGTAATCAGAACGTCACGTGTTCGGTTCTTAATTCCATTGAAGATCAGTCTTGCGCGCTGAACCGATGCATGAGACTCAAATGGGTTCGTGGTAATATAGTGTGTGTTTGACGAGTCGGAGTATGTTTGCGCTCGTGGGACTTCGAAGCCATAAAATCTGTTGTGAAAACTACATAATATATGACTAATAGTATTAATAAATCAAACCATGTTAGAGCGACCTAAAGCCTGCTCAATAAATTTTGCGTCAAAGCTAGAGAAAATGTCTTATTTGATAATAATTTTTTTTAAATATATATATCTGTTTCTTTGCTCTTTCGCTAGTTTATATATAAAATAGGAATCCACATATTCAGATTCTTTCTAGAAAAAGTAATTTCCAGAACAGTGTCAAATTCCACGAAACAGTAAGTATATTGATCTGATCGTTCAACACTATTCATTGATTTTACATATTTTACAGCAGTATCGAGTTTTCTGACAGGCAGTCTGAATACGACACTGTCGAATTCTTTTCATGAAACTCATTTTTGCTTCATCATAATTCTCCAATAATTTGAGGAATCGTTAATTTTCCAGCTGCAAAATCAAACTTATATTTTTTGCGATAAAACTATTATTTCTTTTTTCATCAAATTTAAAGATTGTTTTTTTATAATGTTTAGAATAAAATTACATACATTGTTTAGGATCCTATTCGCTGGAAAATTGCTATCAGCATATTTTAAAATTTAAAGGAAACTTTGTTTCTCACTCGCTATACAAGATATAAAAGATTTTCATAGGTTTCTGCCTGATTTAATTTGCATCATGACTAAAAGTTAAATCATGTAGAAAGTCTTTATATCTTCAGTCTTTTAAGAGAAAATTTTAACATATTATTTTTGGAACGCCAAGTAGCCGTAGATTAATTTTAATAAAATATTTATACTAACATAACATTAAAATACGTTCATGCAAAATTATCTAGTTAGACAGGCAATCATTTCTTTTCAGTATCAAGAACTTTAAATAACTGAAAATAATTTGAAATTTGAGCATCGCAAAATTCTTTATTAAAAATAATATTTACTCAGACCTTTAGAATAAGCATTATAGATAGTATAAAAATCAGAATTTTTCTATTTAAAATATGAATGCCAAGCCAAAAAAATTTATATTATTCAAAAATACATAAAAATGAATATTTTTATTAAGGTAGCAGGATATGCTGTAATATATTTTTTCTCATATTTGTGTAACACAAGAATGATTGTGACCCCGATTAATTGCATGAATTAATTCCATACAATTATTATGTATGGGAATTGTATGAGTACAGTTAAGAATGATTGTGATCCCGGTTAAAATTAAAATATAACTAGCTGGTACACGGGGCGCTGCTGTCGTAGAAGAAATAATTTTGGATATATGGTTTGAAATTTCAAATAGCTATCTTGTTTAATTAAGAATAATGGAAAGAATGATATTTATTTTTTTTTTGTCGACAAGGAAGACATTCATTGAAATTGAATGATATATAAAGTAGAATTTATTTTTCTTTTTTACTTTGTTATTCAAGAATGCTTTAGAGTAAACAGTAATTTTTTGTTTTTCCGTCTTCAGCAAAACCAAATAAATTTCTTGGCTTGACTCGTGAGTATACAACATACAACTGACCATTTGAAAAATATGGATTTTCTAGGTTCAAAGCAATAAGTTGGCAAAATCTTATCGCCATCACATGAACAGTACGGCAGCGCATAAAATACGAATAAACAAAAATTCATTTTTATATATTGATATAATAATTCTACTATACCTCTAATCTTCCCACAAGTACAAGCAATAAGTTGGCAAAGTTTTATTGCAATCGGATGAATGTTGTGGCATTACATAAAATGCAAACAAAAATTCATTTTTATATATTGATATAATAATTCTACTATACCTCTAATCTTCCCGCAAGTACAAGCAATAAGTTGGCAAAGTTTTATTGCAATCGGATGAATGTTGTGGCATTACATAAAATGCAAACAAAAATTCATTTTTATATATTGATATAATAATTCTACTATACCTCTAATCTTCCCACAAGTACAAGCAATAAGTTGGCAAAGTTTTATTGCAATCGGATGAATGTTGTGGCATTACATAAAATGCAAACAAAAATTCATTTTTATATATTGATATAATAATTCTACTATACCTCTAATCTTCCCGCAAGTACAAGCAATAAGTTGGCAAAGTTTTATTGCAATCGGATGAATGTTGTGGCATTACATAAAATGCAAACAAAAATTCATTTTTATATATTGATATAATAATTCTACTATACCTCTAATCTTCCCACAAGTACAAGCAATAAGTTGGCAAAGTTTTATTGCAATCGGATGAATGTTGTGGCATTACATAAAATGCAAACAAAAATTCATTTTTATATATTGATATAATAATTCTACTATACCTCTAATCTTCCCGCAAGTACAAGCAATAAGTTGGCAAAGTTTTATTGCAATCGGATGAATGTTATGGCATTACATAAAATGCAAACAAAAATTCATTTTTATATATTGATATAATAATTCTACTATACCTCTAATCTTCCCGCAAGTACAAGCAATAAGTTGGCAAAGTTTTATTGCAATCGGATGAATGTTATGGCATTACATAAAATGCAAACAAAAATTCATTTTTATATATTAGACAAATAATTCAAATAATTCGTAGGTTCTCGGTATAGAGCTTTTCTTAATACACAAACAAGTCAATCCGAGTAAGATCAGCAGCATTTCTGAAAGTTTTAGAAGGAAGTGTTTTAATTTTTATTTGATCTCCAAAGATTCTTCGAATATATACGACAGCTCTCCTCTTTCATTTTATGTGTTTATCATTTCTTTCATCGTGAATGCCGCACATCCGCCCTTACTAAGTTATTAAAGACAAGTCGGGAAAAAAAATATAAAACAGTTTTTAATTTCTAATTCCTACCGTCTTCCACACCTGATGCGAAAAACAACTGGTCCCGGATCCACCATTAATCTTAACAGCTTGTCAGGAAGGGATTGCTAATGACCGCCAGCAATCAATGCCATCGACTTGCCTCGATATTTATTCGACGACTCTGACTTCCGTTCTTTATCTAAGTTCTAAGAACTTGGAGCACAGCAATTTTGGTTCTTACGGAGTCATGTCAAAAGAGAACGCCTGCCGAGTTGATTTGCTTTGTGATGGAATTGTCGCGATATTCTTAGGGTTCAATTGCTGAGTTATTGAGTTTAAGTCTGGTTTCTATGAAGTAATTATAAGCAATTTAGAAGCCTTAAATCCTACGAATTTTTTTAACCTCCTAATTAGATGGCAGTTCCTATTTGGGACAAATATCATTATTTCAATCCATGTTAGATCATAAAGAACAACTGATATACGTAAACGAGTCCAAGTGATTTTTGACGGTTAAATGAACTCTTACTCTGACTTAACTGGTTGTCAAAAATGCTGAATTTATGCACGAGTCAAACACGTCGCTGCACGCAAAAGGAGTTTACTTTCAATTTAGTATCTTGTCTAAGATACTAATATCAGAAGAAAATTAATTATTTGCATAAACATGAATAAAATAAGCCAAAACAAAAGAAAGTTTTATTCTTTTTAATCTCATTTCAATTAAAAATTTCCTTTAAAATTCCATACTTTCATCATTCCACTTATTTAAGCTTTCAGTTGGCATTTTTAACCTAATCTCTACACAAGCAGTTTTAAATAGTGAATTTTGACAAACTGAAATAACAAAAAGTTTATTGTGGATAACTTTTAAAAGTTTTGAAATAATTAGAAAAAGTTTTAAATTTATTTTTCCAATTAAATTTTAAAAGTAAAATTATGTAAAAAAGACAACAACATTTTTAAACATAATCTAAATAATATTTCATTATAAAATCCAGCATTTTTTAAAATTATACAATAAAATGACGTAAAAGTTGCAATTGGTGATTAATTGGGGAGATAATATTCAGAACTTTAAACAATATACGGCTTATATAATAAAATTATTCTGAAAATACCACAAAAAATTCTAGAGGACTCGAGACTCTCAAGTTGAGGAACATCTAAGCAATTGCTTACTTTGTCGGTTTAATAGTCCCACCCTAAACAGAAGGCAGGAAAAAAAGTCAGTTATTTTTATTTTCTAATTCCAAGTGGCATCTATACCAGATGCGAGAAACAACTGGTCTCGAATTGACTATTAATCTTTACAATGCATCAGAAACGGATCGCAAATGACTTCTCACCAATCCATAGCATCGATTTACCTCCATCTACAAGATATTCCTTCGACGAATTCGAATTCTGTTCTTTATCCAAGATCTCAAAACCCCAAGAAAGGCTTCAAATATGAAAGGCCAAATATGAAAGAGCCCCTGCCGAGGTGATTTGCTTTTTTGAAGGAACTGTCCCGAATTCTTTTAGTTGCTATTCAAACACTGGGTCATTCGATGTCTGGTTTTCTAAGAAGTAATTACTAGTGGTGTCGTAGCAAACAGAAGATGAAGACAGCTTTTCAGGAAAGAATATGCGACAGGAAATTTCGTGGAAATCTATTGCTGGTCACTGATGTGTAAGATTACTGTATAAGATGAATATCGGAAAGAATGTGGCGGTTTAACGTGGCGAGAAAGGCATTGGAGGTGAAAGAAACTGTAGGATATATGTCCCGCTTACTATAAATCTAAAGAGACGTGGAAGTGTTATTAGACTTAAATTATGTGTATAAGAGTTACGCAAATGCTAATAAAGACCGAAACTGTTAAAAGCAAATTTTGAAGTAAAAGTGTGATGTAGCTAAAAAAAAAAAAAAAAAAATTAAATTAGTATCTAAATGAATCGTTGACGAATGCATGAAAAAAAAATTTGTATTGAAAATGCTTTGAACCTTGGACATATGTACTACAAATATTCAATACAAACGTACATATAATACTGCCATGCTATTAAGCACCTCCATATAGCTGTTCCCATAAAGCTGACCCCACAGCCAAAAAAAGTGACGTGTCGAGAGAACAGCTGCGAGTGGACCCTGCCATGGCGACGGGTGGCTAACCAGAATAATAGTATTTGACCCCTGTGTGTGTGTATATACTGATAGCAATTCCTGTGGAAAATCCAAGAAATGAGTTTTATATTTGATTTTTAATCGCACATATGTAAATTGTCATTATTTAATTGATATACTATAATAAATTAGTGTTGCTAATTAGTGTGATTATTCGTGTATATTATATGTAATTCAACTAAAACAAGTAGATAGAAATTATTACCGTATAACCATAAAATTTACTTTTTTGAATTTTGATATTATCCACATATATATCATGAAGAAAAATCGTTTTAGAAATTAATAAATAATCGAAATTCTCGAGAAGGTTTAAGGTTTTAATGACGAAAATATTTATTTTAAATGTTTACAAATAAGAAAATTGCAATCTATCATTAAAATGCTCAGAATGCTCACATGATCTTATTTTTTTAAAGTTGCCTTCAAATATTCTTTTTTTTTTATTGCGAATAAATATTGATTGGTTTCTTGATTTAGAAATTCAATTACAAGAAAATAATTACCTGATATTGAAATTTAAAATTAATTTTGTGAATCAGTGTCATTTCATTTCATTCATTCAATTAATTTTTTTTAATTACCTTCAGAAAATATCATTTAAAAAAAACTACCAAAATCATTAAAATGCCCTGAAAATAAATAAGCTAATTCCAACTTAAATTATCTCACCAAATCAAATGCATAAGTAGATCAGGTCCCAAATGAAAGTGATTAAGCAATCCAAAAGAGCAATAACTCACCGAAATTTAACGGCAATTTTTAAAAAATTCAAGGGAACACAACCATAAAATTAAAAATATTCTATTTGCTTGAACATTAGCGTTATTTTTCTTGTTGACATTCTCCAATCAAGTAAACGAAAGCTGTAGTTCAACTTTTCCTTTTTATACTGCTAAATCTTTCGTTTCCTACGTATTAATGTTCACGCTGCAAACGAGGTGCATTTTGTCATCCACGTACACAATTTAGTTCTTTTTATCGTATACGGCATCCATGTAGATTTATATGTAAAAGAAAAAAAATTGACCTAGATGTGACTTCCTCCATACCTAAGCTCGAAATTAATAATTTACGCTTAAAATTTATGTCGTAAATCATTTATTTTTCCCCCCGTTAAAGCGTACTTGCTTTGATAACTACAAATTGAGTTATTTGTGCTTGCGAAATTTCAAGCTTACGAAAATTAATTGTAAGTTTTGACATATTTCACTTATAGGGGAAAGAAGAAGATTAAACTGTGCTGGAAGATAAAAAAAAATGATATATTTCGCTTAAAACCTGGTTCTTAAATTACGATCAACGATACAAAATAGAAGCAGGAAAAGTTTTACAATCAGTTCAATACATATACTATTACTACCAAAAATATGCACAAATACTAATTTAATTAAAAAAATATTCTATTAATTCACCATTTGCATAATTTTTTAAACTCTCTGTTAAAATGTAACATATAACTACACTATCGCAGCGCATGCAATTAAAGAGTTAAAAAATGACATTTTTTTCCTATGCTAAAATTATTACATATTGAAAAGGTTTATTTTAAAAGTTATTTTTTAAAGCAAGGTTTAAAAATCTAAAACCTTTTTCTACTAACGATCCCTTTTCAGGGGAAAAAGCGATTCTGTGATACCAATTTGGTCTGCAAAAATTAATGACGGTGCCGCAATTATAAAATAAATGTTTAAGAAGTGGCATTAACTAAGAGCAAATGAAAACTCTCAATTTAAAATAATTTAAAAGAAAATTTTATATTACCAGTATGCTTCCAATTCTTGATGATAATTTAGGATTGATGTTTAAAATTTGAAATATTCTGATATTTTTAATTGTTCTGTTTACAAATATTAAAAAACTCCAAATTTATGCAACTCACATTTTTTGAATTTCCATTTTAAAGTAAATACAATAAAAAAGAACAACACAATCTTGTTTTTAAAATTTTATGAAAACAAGATGGTAAAGAAATTTTTAGAATTAGGACATAAAATTAATTCGCGGAATATAATTGGACGAATATTTATGCTGAATACGCAACAGCATTAATTTATATTTCGCGTGTTCTCATTATTTAAAAATGCCGTTAGTCACCATTTTCTTCAAAATCTTTATTATAAAAGCGAATTAAGAAAGAATATATTAAAAATAATTAAAAAGCTTTTGCGAAGAAATATTTTCACCATACATACCGAAACTACGATAGTGCTGACATTTAATATTTTCTACCTTAAAATTTACAAAAATGATAATGACTTTGAAATTTTGTTAGAAATATTTCAAAAAGGGCAGTGATATTTTAAGACTTTTTTCTCTAATGTTTGATAGTTTAAAAAAAATTAAATTCACGACGGCATAAAGACGTTAAGACATCGGAAAGATTTTTACAGATAAAATTGATGATCTAAATTAAATACCATTCGATAAGTTCCTTTTTACCAATTGAAAATAAAATAAAATACGAGACTTGCAGAATTAAGTTCTACTCCATAACGAAGATTAAGAAAAAAAATCTGTTAAGACATAGTGTTCCAGCTGGAATTAAAGTTATAGTAGTGTAAGTTACTTTCCAAAAAGTTAGGTTTGAAATTATTACCCCTGCATAAATTCAATTCAATTTAACCCCTATGTTAAATTAGGATCTAAGAGATCCAAACTCTTAACAGTATGATAATTTTGTTCCCGATTAATACAAAACCGTTTGCAATTTGTTAATATCTGAGAAACAAAGAAAATGTGATTTACAGCATTGTAACTTAATACCGTCTATTCAATCACGTTAAGACGCAGTGAAACGCATATGTTCCAGTTCCTCACAACTACGCATATACCATTAACATAAGTTGTCAGTGACTTTGGACAAATAACTTCCAAAAATAGTTTGCTCTGTAAGAAAATTTCTAATATATAAAAAAATTAACTTATATATGAGATAAATTCAACTATCCGCACATTGGTAGACCTTTTTGATGCCGTTAAATTTGTATTTAAAAAAAAACATGCTACAACTTTAATTCAAAAATAAAAGCACTTAAACTTAACACTCAGCGTGACTTCTCCCATTTCGAGAACTCTAAAATACTGTTGAAGTAGCAAAAAATCCGAGGATTCACCCATTTTGAAAGCATAAAATCTGTGAATGCGGCACAGATCACTGGTACGTGTCAAATGTAGAAAAGGGGGGTCATAAATGCGCGGCTTCCTTTTATACTTTTAAAATGGGAAGTATCCCCCAACGAAAAAAAAAAAAAATTGCTTACTCATTATTTCTAAGAGTCTCTTTGAGTTGATCTAAATGAAAGATTAAGTTTAGACAGTAAAAGTTAACGTAATTGAATTTTGAGCCTCATGGATAAAACTAATTCATTATATATATGTAATAAATTCCTTTTTTATTGCGCATTTCAAAGTAAAACTATTGCAACTAATTTTCTTCGTCTTTTCTGTCATCTATTTCCATTGATCATCTCAAGCCTTTTAAAAAAAAGCTGGATTAATGATTTTTTTTTTTTTTTTTTGTCTATTGCGTTTTTAAACCTGTGTATTCCCCAATTTGAAATTACAAAAGGACCTATCACTAATTTGGCTTTCTTATTCTAAAATATGACAATCACCGGTGATACGAACAGCTTCACGACCAATTTTTTTCAGAATGGACACGAAATGCCTTCAGCTAAATTTTGATCTAAAAAATTTAATCCGATATTCTTGATATTTTAAGGATCAGAAAAAAAGTGTTGACGATTTTTGAAAGACTGCTCGTCTTCGAAAAAATATCTACGCCAATAACGCTACATATATTGGAGACCGGATATTCAAAGAATAAACTATGTAGGTGTCAACGAATAAAAAATTATCTTCTTATGTGACGTCAAAGTGTGACTCAGTGTAACTAAACTAACTAAAACTTGGTTCAAAACACCGGCTGGAATCTACGACTTGTCATATCAATGTGTTTCAGGAAATTCCATCGATTACAACGAAAAGGTGTGGCTAGATTCATCGATAAAAAACGGTTTCTCCAACTAAGAATCCTGTCTTTTTTTTTAATGCGGCATTAAAAAAATGTTTGTCTTTAAAATATAATTTGTGATTTTGTTTAGAACTTTATCTGGTTTCCTTTATGTTTTATCCATAAGAGAAAAAAAACTGATAAAGAGCTAAGTTTATTCAAATAATCTTTAAGAAACTCCTTTGTGTAAACAGAGAGTGGAAAAACAATTTCAAAAAATCAAAAACTCTTGAAGGTTATTTCTTTTTACGATGTTTATACAATTATAGTAGTTGCAGAAACTATAACTATGAAACAAACATTAAAAACAAGAGTAGAAATAAATAAAAGAAACGCTGAAAAAAATATAAATAAATTCTCCTCGGAGCAACGCGGACGTTTTCTTCCTACTAGTCAATATAGCGAACATTTGCGATGGGAAAAATAAACGGCGTGAGAGACTAAACACTCTACTTCACATGGAGTCAAAGGTATGAGAATTCAACAAATAAAAAATATACATTAAAAGCAGCGCAATTCATTCAAATGTATTAATGCATTGACCTTTTCAAATCTTTAAAATCGTTAGAGCAGAACGCTCTTGAATAGTGGATGGAAAGTTGAAATCTTCTGTTTCGGATTCAGTTAAACGGCTGTTTCTGAATTAATTTTCGCTGGACAGATGGTACGCTTCACAAGCTTTGGAATAATTTGGAAGAGGAAAGACAGTATAGTTTTGATTTATACCTGGCATTTAACTTAGAAGACCCGGTAAGAGAATATCTAAATATATAGTGTTTAATAAAAGCACGTGAATTACTCTACAGCGATAAATGTAAATTTTTGTTATTATGCGTCTATCAAACTGCAGATGCGGAAGTGAATGATTTCAAATAATTATAAGAATTGTAAATAAGGTCATGATGATTAATATGAAAATAAACGCTGTTTAAAACAGCTGCGGACTTGGTTCATATATTTGTATTGAAAGAGAAACTGACATGATACTGTAAAATTTTTAATAATTTATTTAAAAATTAAGCCTAGATATTAAATATAAATGTATTAATTAAATATCATTTAAAATATAATAAAAATATTTATTAATATTACTGATAAAATATTTTTTAAATTCTATAAATATTTTAATACTAGTCATCTAATATATAAAAATAAATTTTTGTTTGTTCGTATTTTATGTGCTGCTGTTCCGTTCATCCGATTGCAATAAAACTGTGCCCCCTTATTACTTGCACTTGCGCGAAGGTTATAGGCATAGTACAATTATTATACCTAAAGTAAAAAACAGAATAAATATTATTTTTACTACTCCTTTATTTATCATTCAGTTTCAATGAATGTATTCATTGTCGACAAGAAAATAAATATCATTCTTTCTATCATTCCTAATTAAAGAAGGTAGCTATTTCAAATTTCAAACGATATTTCCAAAATTATTTTTTCTGTGGCAGCAACATGCCGGGTACCAGTTTGTATTAAATAAATATAAGACTGATGGAAGAATATTTCATTTAAAAGGAACATTAAAAATACAAAATTTTGCTAATTACCCCAGACTAAAAGATTTCTTTTAAAAAAAGCAGATTTTTATATGTGCAACCCTTCGAATTTGCCTTCGATTTTTTAATGATAATGTTAAGAATTTAAAAGAAAACTTCGACTTTCAGAAATTTGCAACTCTGGTATTGAAGAAGTTTTTTTTTACTACAAATTATTCAAAAATTTATGAAAAATTAAATCCATATTAATCTACAAAATTTTATAAAATTTATAATATAGTATATGAACTTACTTCGAGTCTTGATTTGTTACTAAAAACTGGACACAAATAACTAGTAATAATTTTGAATGCACAAAAAATAAGATTATAATGAAATATACCTTACTTGATTTTTGTGAAAAGGTAATCCAATGTATCCCCCCCCCTCAAAACCCAGTTCTATATGTGTTTTGCAGAATTTAAATTGATATAAATGCGTTAATTTGCTTTACTCATTTTCGCCGACGCAATTAAATAATCAAGCTAATATCCATTCATAGTCTATCGTACAAACCCATAAATATATTCTTTCAACTGAAATGAAATCTAATATAACTTTTTTCAGTGGGCAATTAACATTTACGATCAAAGCAGTAAATGGGTTATGGAACAAATATATGGAAAAAATCCATAAACGAGTATTTCCTGCACTTGTGCCTTTATATTCTGTTTCCTCCAATTACTGTCGCCGCCATCTCTTGAAAGAAAAAATGAAAACTAAACTAATAAATAACAACATTACCTTTGGATGAGAGCACCATGAAAAAATAAGCCAATCGAAGAACAAAACTTACCTATAAAAGAAAAAAATATATATTATAAAACCAAATAATGTAACTAACTAAATCAGAAAAAGTTCACAAATACTGTAATTTATTATATTGTGTTAAGCGTAGAATAATATGTAAAAATACATTAAAGTATAAATTCAACTATACAAATACAAGATCAAATTTTTAAATATTGGGATATTATTTAAATGAAATTGTGGATAATAAAATTAAGGACAAGAAACATGATTGTCGATAAAAACTTTTAAAATGGCAGTTATTTGGCTAATTCATTTATTATTGTATAAACTATTTTCCTTCCTTGAAATAAGATCCGATCTAATTCACATATGCCTATTCCACATTCGATGGCTTTTAACATATTCAGAAATTAAAAGGAGAAATAATAACCTTTTGGAAAATACATTTAGTAAATGGAAAAATTTAGTTAGATTTTTCCTTTTTTAACAAACAGAAGTTTGTCAATAGCTTGTTTAGAACTAAAAAGTCATTTGTTATTTTAGAAAATCCTTTTATTTTCTGAAATGCTTTTAATAAATATTAAAATATCAATTAAAACAGACGATTTTAAAAACCGATGATAGCTAATTTTCGAATTAAGTTTGATCCATTTGTTATGTTATTTGTTTGCAAATTTTGTTTACAAATTATGAAATATTAGAAAAATTTTGAATTCATTTTGCAAGACAGTTAATTATAAAATAAATTTTTCATGAATAAAAAAAAAACTTAAAAATAAATTAAACCAGTAATTTTACTGTCAATCCAAATCATTAATCCTTTTTGCTTCTACAATTTTCTCTTGGAATTTTGTTAATGTGTTTTGGCAATAGCTCTTCATACTTATTTTTATTCGTCAACAATAAGAAATATTTCATTTGCTTACGAAAGATTTACTTTCCAAACTTTCGTTCGAATTTCAGCAGAGCACATGTGTTTTTTTAGGTCATCGTTAAATTACTACTTTAAAACAAATAAAAAAACATGTCCAACAAATTATAATAGCATAAAGAAAACATTTTAAAAATTAGTGTTAAAAAGTTTAAAGTTAAACATTTCCTAGCAAAGGAGTATATTATATATATATTATGGGCAAATTATGGGTTAATTTCTCGTAGCCTGAAGTGGCGAATTTCTGTTTCATTCTCTTGCGATTGACTTATTTAGGCATTTCAAATCATTATTTTTAAGTGAATGGTGAAAAAGTATGTAACAAAATAAAACATTAAAAAAAGAGTTTTAAAATAATTCAAACTTAACATAAATTTTATAGCTTTTAAATTTTTAATAATAATTGGAAGAAATATTTGGCAAAAATGAAATTGATATTATTAGAATAGTAAAATTTTGAATTTTAAAAACAAATCAAAATTCAAGATTATTTGTTCCAAAGTTACCTCAGAAAAACGATAAAATTTCAATTAATTTTTAATTAACTGAATATTTAATTAACTTGTACACTACAATAGTTTAAGAGGAGACGCGGAACATACATATATGCATGCTTACATACCCACAATGATTTTTATTTATTTATAGCAAAATTAATTTCGTTGCTGTGCATGATATCAACTTCATTTTTAAAGTTTAACTCGTTAAAAAAAAGGCTGAGTTGCAAAGATTTATCCACCAGATTTTCTCGAAAAAATATATCATTAATTAAATAAATTAAAAATTAAAAAAAAAATATTTTGTACCTATGCTTAATAAATTCAGCAACATTTTTATCTTAATTCAGCAGCCAAGAAATTAACAGACTTTCCACTCTTTTTTTTTTTTTTTCCTACTTTCTTTCCTTCTTGTAAATTTATCGATCAAGAAGTTATTACATATTTGTACAATACATGAAGCCTTTTATAGTCTTCTATTTTAATATGCTCTTCTTATAAGATGTTTGGCTCCATTTCACTTGGAAACTTTTGGTTCCATTTTTAAGGACTTGTAAACGTTAGTTTAAACCTAGTTGATAAACTTTTTAATTTCTTCATATACGAGTACTTCGATGTTTCTAAAGCAGGATTCAATGTATCATCATTTCAGTTATATGGGAAATTTAGTTATTAGAGTGTGGATATATAGTGCCTAGGGACAACATTTTCTTTAAAAAAAATAGCGTTCTTTCTGGCTTTAAAAACGTAAAATAAAAACATAAATACTTCGTTTTCAAGGACCATCGTAGAAAGGCACTTGGGACATGATATCACACTCTTTCAATTCTAACTTGCGCCTCTTGATTCGATACAACATTGTGAATTTAATCATATGTTTGAATTAAAAATAGGAACACTTTAAAGAACATAAATTTCTCGGAAAACAATAGTTAGTATTTTAAGCGTTGTATTAAAATGAAATTCAAAATGAATTCATTGAATTTCAAAAACTATGGATTCTTTAGAATATTTTCAATTTCATAATTTAGACTAATTCAATATAAAAAATGGTTTTCTGGAAATCATATTTATATTATTTTTCTTCATGACTTAAGAAAGACATAAATTTTTAAAATGTGTTTGAAAAGCTCTTTTTAAAAATTATGATAAAATATCAGCGTAGTTTGAATAGAAAAATCAGAAGGAATTATTGAAAAGAGAGAAAGGAACTTTATGAAAGTATTTTGAACTTTTAAAGCTATAGAATATAATTTTACAGAAAAATCATTTTGGGTTTCAACATATTGAGAATCAGCGTGTGAAAGAAAGTAAGAGCCCGTTCAACTAAAAAGTCATAAGCAACCGTAACCGAGTTGAGTGTGTGTGCGAGAGATAAGAAAATAATTACTTATAGAAACTTTGTGGGTAAAATAAAATTTTCATATTATATTATATTTATACACAGTCTTTCCATTTCAAATTTTATATTATTTTCTAAAATTTCTGTAACTGATGATTAAAAAAAAACAATACGTAAAAATTCATTTATACCTTTCTTTTTGATCAAATAAACTTCATAACTTAATATTTGTGCAGCTAATTTAATTCTGATATTTTTTAAATCTTCCCAATACAAAATAAAAAGAAAGAACACGAATAAATAAAATGCGTAACAGAATGTAGAAAAGTACTCATGCGAAGATTAAAAAGTAAATAAGCACAACTAGAAACTAAACTCAATCGAGAGAGGGGACGAGAGAAAGGGCGCGAAACTTTTTAAATGAATTCGTCCCGCCCTCTTCTTGAATTTTCAACACCATTTTTGCGGCGAAGGGTGGAAAGAAGGATGCAAATAATGAAAGCGAATTCGAAACAAAGTTGCATTTCTAGCGGATGTGAGGAATCCTTTATTAAAAAAAGTCTCAAAAAGAAAAGCAACTCGTTTTTATTACATCCGTCCACAAATACCAGAATAAGAAACTTACGCGTAAAAAAGAAACTGGCATGCCTCCAAGTAGCGACCTCTGTAGGAGTGAAATAAAAGTGGCCAAGAGCCAACCTTTTCTGGAACATGGCGGAAAGTTGGCAAATTTCCAGATCCCCCGAAAACGTCGTTTGCTTCCAGCCCAGCCTCCCTCCCCCAAATCGACCTCACCCTCAGAGATTCTGGAATAGATCTGCTTTGTCGTCATTAAGAAAAGGCACGTGTTATAGTGATGGGGGTACTGAAGAAAAAGATGCGGACAATACTGCCTATTTTTAACGCAGACCAACCAGACCGCAAGTATTCCATTTCACACGGAGATTTTAAATTTAAATTCAAATTTAGTAGAAAAACAGCATCACAATCATACCGCCACTTCTATTACTAGAAATTTACATGATATATTTTAATTCTTTAATTTTTACATTAATTTATCAATTTTATAAAAAAAATGCCAGCATCCTAAGACATATATACTAACATAATAGCGCTGAACCCCCCCCCCCTCCCCACTACTATTACCAAACATTTGTGCACAGCGAGAAGCAGCCGCAAATATAGTAGACTAGCATAGCGATAGTTTTCGAAGAGACAAATATTCGTCGCTAATACAGATCAAAAAAATTCTGCGAAAATAAAATTGGAAAATACAAAAAACATTGGAAATAAAGCATCAATTCATTAACTACAAAAAATTAAATTTGAATTGATTATCAAGAAAGCTAAAATAAACAATCTTAATTCAATATAATTTACTTAACTTTTTTTATTGTTTACAAATATGGATAAAGAGTACATAAAAACCCTCACCGTTCCTGCTATGTTCTCTATCACCTCAATAGGAGTCGCAACCCACAGACAATGAAACTTTGAAATAGATGCATTTATTATTTCAAAACCTCTTAACACTTTATTAAATACAGACGAGATAATGTATTTAAGGATAAGCGATCATACTCTTCTATGTTTAAATGAAATCCTATAAAAAAAATTTATAGTATGGTGAATGAATATACTGCAATTTCTTTACTATTTAAACTTCCAGAATAAAAGAGCCAAAATATTGAGGAGTTAATTCTATATATAACTCCATCAAATTTTCAACAATTTTAAAGCAATGATATTTTTTTAAAAATTAGAAGATAAGAATTTACATTTACAACTTCGAAAACATCTGCTTTTGTTGTTTAAATGTATGCATTTCTAATTCAAAAAAAAAAAAAAATGTGCCATAAAAATGTATTAGTAAAAGTTTAAGCTTTTATAATCTGTTTGAAGGTCGTTCTTCCTCTTCCCGTGATTTACCCTGATGAACGTTGCAGTCTATTTCACTGATAGTTGGAGCAATCCAAAAAGACTGGAAATTGAGGGAGAGACGAGTGGGAAATGCATTTCAAAGAAAACAAACTAGTTTAATAATATAGAATTTCACTTGACATTAAACTGAATCAGAAAAATTCAACAAAAAAAGAAGAAATTTAATCATTAATTTATATTAATTGTTTATTTTCACTAAATAAACTATGATTTTTGACAAAAAAAAAAATGGAATTTCAACAATTTCCTTAACTAAATTATGATTTTCGAAATAAATTCACAATATTCACAAATGAACACTTTTGAAAACTATTCGCGCGATAAGTAAAATTTAATTACAACATAGTGAAAAAATATAAACTTTTTCCATCCTTAAATAATGACGGAATTTAAAAACCCTATAAAAAACTATTTCCAGCCTTTTAAAAACCCTATGCTTTTTTTTTTTTGTGGATTGATTAAAGCGAAAATGTGATTAGACATCATGCATTAAATATTTATATTTCATAGTCAATTTAAACTCACTATCATCTTTTGGTAAAAGATTTATGTAAATTTGTGAATAAAATAATTTTATTGCAATTTTAAAACTCATTTTAAGCTTTAAATGTTTTTATTTTCGTTTTAATTATTGAATTATTGAAATTAGATTTGTTTTTCACGAACTTTTAGAAAACCACTCATACATGTCGTTAAATAACAGTTAAAATGAACGATTACCTTTGAATGTATGCCAATATGTTAAATATGAAAAAAAAAAAAAAAAAAAAACTTAAAACGAGAATTCAAAGTTTTTAAAGAAAGTCTTTAAATTCAGAAACCAGCGTCATGAATATCACTTGAGGAGATAAAAGATTACCAAAGAACAAAACTTGAATAATTGAACACAAAATCCAGCTCAATTTTCCAAAACTAATTTAACTGTAAAATTTCTTCTCAACTTTCAGTCAAATTCTCCTTCCACAAAACACATCATATTCATATTTCAAATAGATTCAAGGTTCATAATAAAATAAATTTGATAAAAATACGAATACAAAAAGTCAGTTGGTTTAATTTGCAGAACATTCTCGCCTAATAACAATTCAAACTTTTCCCACAAATTTTGCACGCTAAATAACAAAGCATTTGCACCCTCACCCCCCCCCCATTTTAAAAAGGAAAATTAATAGGTTTTTGAATAAAGTTATTCATTTAAAGAAATAATTAACATTTGTGTAGGGTTTCTTATTACGTTTTCCACAGTCATCGTTTTAATAAATTAAATTACGTAAATATAACGCGAAATGAAAATAAAAGTTGAAAATCTACATCTTAAAAAGATTGCCGATTCTTACTTTTTATTTAACAAAATTTTATATTAAGTTTTATATTTAAGTTTTTATATTAAGTTTTTATACTTTGCTTGCAAATAATTTCTTTGCGCAAACATTAAAGCCTTCAACTTGACACAACGGAATGACTTCTCTATCCCCATTCCCTTTGCTTTTTCGCTACAATAGATACTAACCTATCTCTTGGGGATCCTAACAAGAGGCATCCAACGGAAATCGATAGAACTTCCGGAATATCCATTAAATGTCGATAGGTATCTAACGAAACGTTAAACGCTCTAATAGACGCCCATCGAATGAACTACTAGAGTGATATAACTTCGTATAGGATGCATTATCAGCACTAACCACAGGTGATGAATATTCCACCTGAATTATTCCCGCGAATCTCGAACTGGCGCTGCTAATGGTTCTAGTCAATCAGTATGTGTTGTCTTGGACAGCCTCGAAGGCCTCGATCACAACTAGGTGTCCGGCTCTGTCCCACCACCTGAATGCTTTTCATACATGGAAGTGCTATTTAGTTGAATGAAGTCCAAAGAAAATTACGATTAAAAGACTAAACATGCCTTTTCCACCTAGAAAACAATTATGCTCTTGTGTGGGAGAGGTTGGAAGATAAAGATCTTTGATAACTGCTACTTACTTTCGTTTAAGACGATTGCTTAAATTCACTCAACATTTAGATATATTGTTAAACTTCACTAAGATATTATCCAGTTATGACAATTTCCTGTGTTAATCAGAGCTTGCTTCTAGCATCAATTAATTGAAAATAATGTTAATCAAGTTTGATATGCACATCACAGCACTTATAATAGCTCTATCCTTGTGATTACAATGCTCTTGTATTTACCAATAAATGAGACCAAATTTTAAATGAAAACTTAATATGATTTTTAGTAACTTTCCAATGCAAGACTTATTTCACGAGTAGGTGTAAATTAAGACAAACACCTTCCATAGATCTGTCGCGCTGCGCAATAGAAGCACAGAATAATATAATAATAAATAAAGTACTAAAAATTTGTTGATATATTAAAAGCAAACGGTTTCAAAGTATAGAACAGTAAAGTACTAAAAATAAATCAATAAATGCAGACTTTTATACATGCAAAAAGGGAATCTGAAGACAAGACCTAGTACGTCTTATAGAACAAATAGCCCTAATATACAATCCTATCTTACCTACGGAGAAATTATGATCTTAATCATGAGAATTTAATTGAAAAGCGTGGGGAAAAATTGACACAAATTCTGATTTCTTTCCATTAACTGATTAATTGAGAATTATTCCTGAAATTTTCTAATCAACGCGGCTAACTTTTTTTTCTATTCCGTTTATATTGCTATATACAATGATATCTTTATGGTACCTAGATATCTCAAAATGCTCCATCTCCATTTAAAATCTTTCATAAATGGAATGATAGAAAAGGCGACAAAATGTTTTGAAAGAGTGATATGGAAACAAATGAATTGCCTATTGAAAAAGGACAATCTTCAGTGAGAAAATTTTTAGCCAGCCGTAACTATTACTTATTCCAATTCAGTTTTAATTTTCATTAATAAAAAAGAATGAAAATCCTTAATCATATCTAGTATTGCCAAACTCTCCGTTAAAATATCCTCTCTAGAACCAATCACGGAGCACTGCTTATTAGTGCCTCTAAATTGCAAACAAAGCTAAACAAATTTTATTTCAGTGAGAGCTTTTTAAACACAAAGAACGAAATTGCAGCATTGTAACTGAAATTCCAATTGACAAGCACAGACAAATGGCGCAAGTTTTTATTTCCTTTACACTAATCATTGGAATTGCTTCCGAGAATCTCTAACGGATCTAATCAAAGCCGTTAATGATTCTAGTTAATCAGTATGAGTTATCATAGATGACCTTGAATACTTCCAGGCAGATATTTAGATATGATACGTTCCACCTTTGTTTTTAAATGCTTTCATAAGCGGAAGTACCAGACAGCCGACTGAATTCCATTGAAAGTTGAGATGAAAAGAATATAAAAAAAATGCCCTTCCCACCCAGAAAACAATTGTGTTGAACATCAAATGGAAGCATTCTTCAGAGAGGATGTTATTGATCGGTGGCAGCTACCACCTGCTCCAATTCCATGAGGACGATGATAGAAAGATCTAGAGAGAATAACGAAATTCAAGAAAATGGGCAACGGTAATTATTGAAAAGAGGGATGGTAGAAGGAGAACGAATGACGCCGTCAGTTCTCCCTAATGATTAACGAAGAAGTCTTCTTTGGAAGGAACCGAATATTGCCTGTACACCTGCAATAAAAGATCTGGTGCATCGGAATCGGAAGTAAGGTTCGGCGTTCAATCATTAATGCAAAAGGAATAAATGACTTGCGAAACAAGGCGCCTCAGATTCATTTCGATACGTGTGCAACATTTCTTCCACTAACTACATCGTAAACGGAGAAGAGAACTACACTTTGAAATCATACTTCGGCCGTTCCCAACAATCATTAGGCTCTTATAAATAAAAGGTTAGTGTTGAGACAGGAAGATATTTCGTAGATTCGTTTCAGGTAATGATTTTTTGGTGTGCGAGTTGATCTTTAAAACTATCAACACAATTATTCAAGGCTTAAACTATGTGCCCCGAGCCCAAGTGGAGTCATTTTTCTGTAGATACTGAGGTCGCGAAAACAGTGACAGCATTTATTTCAGTCTGAATCTTGAATATTAACAATCAATTCCGAACGGTATCTTTATTCGAAGAATTTCATTAATGGTGATGTAAAATGTATTAAAACTGTGTTAAAAATGTATTAAAACTGTGTTAAAAAATGTATTAAAACTGTTAAAACTGTATTAAAACTGTGTTAAAAATGTATATTAAAAGTTTATTTAACAAAATATATCTATGTTAATAATTAGTCAAAGTTTCTTTTTTCTATTACTATACACTATTGGAGTGACGATAAAAATTTCAATCGCATTTTTTTTCCCTAAAAAGTGATCACTCATAATTTTTTTTAAATAATTAATATTATATTTAATATTAATTATTTAAAAAAATTATGAGCATATTTTCGATACGTTGCTATTAAAGTATTTTTCAATATTTTGTATTCATTGCATTTTGGCATTTCGTATCAGTATGGAAGTTGAATAATGATCAATAAGCCACTTTCAGAAGAGAAGACCACTTTTTAGTTTTAAATAAAATTTGTATTTAAATCTTTAAATAAATAACTCTTCCATATATAGTTATATATATATATATATATATATATATATATATATATATATATTCATTTAGTAAATTACTCTTTTGTACTTATAGGTAAAAAGATTTCACTGTTAATCTAGAAAATCAAAGTAAATCATGATTTTTTTTAAATCCATCAACACTGTTTTATTCAATAATTGCAAACGTCATCAGTATTTTAAAATCACATTGGTAAATTACAGTATCGCTATGATGGACGAAGACGTATCCAATATGAAGGATATTTATAATCATCGCCATATCCATTGAACATCTATCTCTGAAGAATTCTAAAATTAAATTTATGCTTATAGTCACGATTGTATTTGCTTTATCATATTTTTTTTCTTTATATGCAGATCGCTACATATTTGTACTTTAGCATGCATTTTATTTCTTTAGAATATTCAATAATACAAACCTCCAAGTAGTTTTTTACGTAATCGCGACCTACAGCTGATTCACACAAAATTGATAAAATAGCATTTATGTGTTAAATGGTAAGCAAGTTGTCACTGAAATAAATATGAATTTTTTCTGTCAATTTGTTTGACGAATATTAAATTTTCATCAACATACAGCACTTACAGGAAATGATGTAAGAACTTTTTATCTTGTTTCCCTTCTACTCAAACGAGCTCCACGTTTGAAAGCTAAAATGGGTCTGGTTTAAAACGGGAGGGGAAAAAGTGAGTCAGAGATCTTGAGAGAAGAAACATCATTTTGTATTCCACGTCGCGGTTGTCTAACGCTTATAAGAAACGATTTTCTACAATGGTTATGCCATTTTATATGACCCCAGAAAGTTACATTATAGTTTCTAAATAATGATCCGATGAAAAAAAATTTTAAGCGAGCCCGGATCAAGAACTCATATTTTCTTCATTTCATACTTGCTTTTGAAGTTGGCCATTGAATAAAACTTATTTACGGCCTTATTAAATAAAAGCTATCATATCCACGTATGGTGAACAGTGGGAAAAAAAGCGTACGAAAAATATATTGTTGGTAAACGTAACTGAGAAATTCAGGCAAACAATCTTCGCTTTCACTTGTATCCGAAGCAGGTATACATCAAACATACCTATTGTTTTCCAGAATTGGGTTTGAATGACAAAATGAACAAAAGCTTTGTGAATTCACTGTTCAGCATTGGAAAGCCTCGATCTTTTCCCCAATCCCATCGCAGATTGAGAATAAGAGGTAAACAATTTTATTCTTTTTACTCTATTTAAGAAACGAGAGCAAACTTCAATATTCAGATATCTTTTAACATGCATCAGTGGCTTCATCGCTAAACAAAGGGCGCATTTCAAGGAAGGTCCTCTATTGTATCAGCTTCATAGCGAAAATTTCCGATATCTTGGAGCAATAATGAGTATTTAGATCTAAGCTTTACTCTTGGACTAAACTCCTTCCTTCCATCTTTAAACAAAGCTTTCCAACGGTTCACTATTTCGCGTATTAATACTACCGACACAAATTATATTTTCGAGTTCTCATAAAACTGTTCTAATAAATGAATACCGTAGCAGCAATTCATTGTGAATGCTGCATATTTCAAAAATAGCTATTTAAATAAGGGTTGAAACGCTTAACCATTCAAGTCAACGCTTGTAAAAAATTGCCATCAACTTGTTGGCTGAAAGCAAAAGCATTTGAATTTTTTTCAAATTCAATTATCCATACAATCTAAGAGACAGCATGAATACTCTTCAAAATATGCGTTTATGCATGATTGCTAAGATTTTCTGATGATATTTTTTGGTAAATTCCTCTTTGCAGATGAGCTTGAATAAAATAAATAATTCCTCTTGAAGAAGAGCCTTTGTCAGAAGATAAAAATTATATGGATAAAAATAATTTTACTTGCTTTCTTTATCATAATATTACATCAATTGCCATTGTTGAGTGAGAATAAGATCGAGAAGAAAGGAAAATACTTTCTTTTTTTATAACCTTTATAAAAAGTAGGCCAAACTCCCGAATTCAGGTATCTTAACATATGTGGAGATGACAAAGGCTACAACTGAAGAAAGGTCCTGCATTGCATAAGCTCCCAGGAGCAAATTTCGGATACATTCTAATAATAATGAGTATTTAGATCTAAGCTCTACTCTTGAACTTCGGTTGGACAGCTAAGCCTTGTTCCCTCCTACTGTATCTGATTCCGTGTAGTGGCTTGTTATTCCGTGCATCTATGCTGTCGACGTAATTGATGCAGCGATCGCTCAAACTCATCCGGAATACCAGTGAATGTTGCGCCTGGATTACAATGAGGGAGTGTGTTGTGTGTGATCAATATTCAGCTCTTGAAAATGATCCATGGAGGCTTCTTTATTTGACACGTAAGAGAGGGGCAGTACTCTACACACTCCAATAAGCTCATTCGAAACCTTAAGATCAGAGCTTACAGAATGTATTTCATTTTAGACCTGAATATTACATTTTCTTTGTAACTTAATTTTTTAAAATTTGGTTTCAAAACACAATATATCAGTTTTTTTTAAAATTATTTGAACCAAAAGGTGATAAATTCGAAATATTTATTTTTTTAAACTTTTAAAGCACTTAAATTGAAAAAATACAGCTAAGGGAAAAACAATGTCTTAGAAACTATTCGTATAAAAGCATTGAAGTGAACCTATTTTATGGTAATATGTTTAACTTTTACTATTGTGGAACTTCATGATAATACTCTAGTACAGAATTTCAAAAATTTCATTTCAAAAATCTTTTAACTTATTTGCAAAGAGTAAATTTAAAAAGTCAGCAGTTGATAATTTATATTAGGACTTTCTACGGCTATAAATAGTGGTTGAAGAAAATCATTTACAAGATTTAAGGGTAGATTAAGCACACAGAAGTTAGTTATTTTTGCAAGAGAACATGGGGACGGAAACGAAAGAAAAAAGCCGATACGGGTTGCTTTTTGCTTTCTCATATACATGGTACAGAGAAGTTGTAATCCACAAAAAAATCGAACTCGAAATTTTGATGAATCTCCACCTTTTAGACCTTCCTGTGTTTCAAAAATACATTTTTGACATTATGTCTGTCTGTGACAAAGATAACTAAAAAATGATTTGAGCTATGAGGATAAAATATGAGGTACGCTGTACAATATGAACTATGAGGTGCGCTGTACAATATGAACTATGAGGTGCGCTGTACAATATGAACTATGAGGTGCGCTGTACAATAGGAACTATGAGGTGCGCTGCACAATATGAACTATGAGGTACGCTGTACAATATGAACTATGAGGTACGCTGTACAATATGAACTATGAGGTACGCTGTACAATATGAACTATGAGGTACACTGTCTTTACACCACATTTGGTGATTTCTTTCATATTTTGAGCAAAATCTGTTTAAAGGAAG
The DNA here is from genome assembly GCF_947563725.1 of Argiope bruennichi. Classification (NCBI taxonomy): domain Eukaryota; kingdom Metazoa; phylum Arthropoda; class Arachnida; order Araneae; family Araneidae; genus Argiope; species Argiope bruennichi. The sequence continues at coordinate 79,674,157 of NC_079163.1, forward strand.
TCTGTCCATCCGGCTATTCAAATATAAGTTAAAACGATAACTGCAAAACGCTTTGAGCTAGAGGGATAAAATTCGGTACACAGATTTAATATCTGTAGTGTAGACACTTATAAAGTTTTGAGCCAAATCGAACAAGGGGTCGACGGTCTGTCGGTCTATACTTTCAGAAAAAAGTAAACAAATAACTCAAAAGCGCAGTGACTTGAATACATCAAATTTGGTATGTAATTTTGAGAGTACAAGTATAGTTCTGTGTCAAATTTTTGTTTCATTCGGTTGGGAAAAATGCGCCTGAAACACAAATTTAATTTTCGTATATACCGCACGACAAGGATTAATCATCAAAACACTCGCCAAGGATTAATCTCCAAAACACTCGCCAAGGATCACGCAATAAATGCAGTAAAAACTTTATATTTAAGCGAACGACTAAAATTTCTTAACTATTGCACGCCAATGCCATGGTAGGCCCTCTCTTGAATAATGTTAAAAGTTCATGAGTAAGTTTTGGAGAAATGACTCTCGCTGGTTTCAGTGAATTCGGTATAAGAGGAAAATATATCAGAGAAAATGAAGAATAAAATTTTAATAGAATACAAAGTTATAATAGCACAGGGACCTAATTGAAAGACATACTTTTAGATGACCGGGACAAGCTACTTTAAAATAATCGAAAATTGGATATTGATGTTTTACAATTGCAGATTTCTTCGATTAATAATGTAGAAAAAACATAGTGGGAAAGGACGACTGGTAAAAAGAGTGCAATGTTTTGAAAAAGACAAAGGAAAAGACCAGAGGAAACAAATGATTTTTAACGTCGACAATGATGTAACATTTTCTACTACGTTTAATACAACCGATAAATTGGCAGAAAGCGTATTTCATAAAAATAAAATTAATAAGGATGTTGATACTGCAGAGAGAGTGCAGAATCAGCTGGCATTTTCAAAATCAAATCTGATTTTTCTTTCTACCTGGATGAGTTCCAGAACAACGCTTGTAATAGCAATTATGGAAAGATGCAATATAGCAGAGAACCGAATAGATAATACCGTATTAAAACAATGTAATTGTAAATTGCCGATTTTATAACTAATTTTTTTTCAAAGTCATATTCTAAAAGCTTTTAGTATTAAAAACTCCAAAGAACTATTAATTCTTCAATGTCCCAATGTTGCTCTACCTTTACAGGTTTTTATAACACTTTGTTAGCTGCAATGAAAAAAAAAAGAAATGTTTTTTATACAGTTGTTTGGCACACAAAATTTTGAACGATAGTGAGAATATTTAGCTAATATTTGCAATTGCATCTACACAGCAATTATTTTTTTTAAGGTTACTGAAAGAAAATTACTTTCCAATTCACTCTTTGCATCTCTTGTCCCCAATCTGATAAGGTAATTGAATGTAGCAAAATGATGGTTGTTTGAAACAAATATTTTGAATGAGATGTTATTTGAAAATCATCTTCCGACCATTTTCAATTTTTCAAGCTGGACCAAGAAGTTGAAAAAGTCGGACAACTTCTAGGTCCTATTTGTTTTAACTGCAAAAAGCAAATTATTTCATACGTAAAATTGTGAAGTAAAAGAAATTCATTTTGAGTTAATTTGATAATAAGAATAATAAAAACAACTGAAATACTCTCGTTCTTTAATATTAAGTATAAACAATAATTTCTTTAACGCATTGACGCTAAACAGATTTATAGAAATCTGTTTATCTCATATCAATCTCGTAAGCTTATTATGAATCCTAAGATTTTATTTTTGTTCAATTAAGTCATGAGAACTAAACAAAGCATATAAAAATAAGATAAAGGTAAAAAAAGTTCTTAAAAGTTTGTACTTTAATGGTATTAGTTGCTTGTATTAAGAGAGAAAAGCATCCAAATATTAGAAAACTATGCATGAATAGATATAACATTTAGAGGCACTAAAGGGGAAATTTTCTAAAACTCTTCAAAGGTCAATGAAACTCAATATATATGCCATTAATGGTTTTGCAGATGCCCTAATGATTGGCTAAGCAAATTCGGTTTCAGCTATTGCAGAAATGCGCTACTCCTGATACTCCTAAGTGCGAACGTTTTGTTACTACATAATCCATCTTATGAAGCCATAAATATCCAAGTCCAATGGATCTGCGAAGCTAATGGATTTCCTTTTTTGATGAAATGTCCAGGAAAGTTCTCATTCAAAAATTCCTTGAATATGAGTTGGAACGTGAAGAATATAGACGTTGTTAGAAAATGTGGATGAAAAAATTAGAGTAATCCTCTATCGAAGTGGCATTATTTTCATGTCTGTGATATTTGTGGATGCTTTTAATTCGGGCATTGTGGGTAATTAGTTTGTGATTATGTTCATTTCAGTAAATTTCAGATGAATTATTTTTTTTTTTTCTAAATTCTTATATATTCCTTTAAAATTTAACATTAATGAGCATAAAGCATTTTATCATAAGAGAAAACGCAACTACACAAATAACATAATCACAAACCTATTCACAACTTATTGATGCATACAAATGCATGGTGTTGTACTAAATGAAAAGCGTGATGACCTTGAGTGCACAATAACTTGGGGACTCGGGACCGAATGAGCTAGTCCAATTGAAATCGGACTAGCTCATTAATAGAAAAAGATATTTTTTTCTTTCTATTCTTAAAATTGTGATGCGGTTTCCTCAAAAACGGGTCGGGGAATAAATAATTACATAAATGAAACACGGTAATGTTTCTCTTTTTTTTTCTCTCTCTCTATTTTATTTTTATTTGAAAAGCAAAAATGAAGGTCAATTCATTGTTAAAAGAAATCACCGAAAGGAAAATATTTTCCTTTTTCACCAGATTAGAGGCGTAATAGACGTGTCTCGGGCCCTCAAATGTGACTTCGAGAAAGAAAGATGCACCGACAGCAGTTAAGACGAAACCGGTCTCGCAATCAAATTTTCTGTAAGGAAAGCTGTTTTGTGTAAGTTTCAGAAAATAACTTGTTAGACCTTGAAAGATTGAATACTTGTTTCTAATGTATTTATTGTGTAAAGTGAAAACGCGTGGTGTTTGTAACTACCTAACAATCAAGGAAGTAAGAAACACACCCCTCATCGTTTAATATTGAAATATTCCCAATATTTGAATGAATCTATCTCTTACTACTAAAGAGATAATAAAGTACGTGCCATAAATAAAATTCTTAGCATTAAGTTTATACCCACATTAGATATTGCTACATTAGGGAGTTTCTTTCTATAAGGTGTACGTACACACTTGAAGATTTTTTTTTAAATTTTAACTTTAAAAATTTAGTTTTTTCGCAGTAGGTTATTAATACATGTTTAAACTCATTTCAGTGAGAAAAAAACATTTTACACTAATTATTAATTAATTAAATAATATTTAATGAGCTAATTAGCTTATTTTTTTAAACATGATATCTTAAATTCTAATTTGTACAGACACACCATTCTAGATGGAAATTATGTCTAATATTAGTCTTCATGTTGTCTGCCTCAAACAAGTTATAAAAATGTATAGTTTTTTTTAACAATTTTTTCATCAACGATGAATAGAAAAAGCGAGATTTTTTCTGTAATTTTAACTTTTAAACAGCTATTAAAAATTTATTTCTATAAATATAACTTTGATTGAGGCACAAAATACCCGCTATTTCATACAGATTATTTTGATATATAAATAACTGTATTTGGTTAATTTCTTGTTGAGTTATGATTGTTTGAATGAAGCAACATAGTGGGAAAATATCATTCTTCATAAAATGAGTTTTAAAAACACCGTAACTAGAGTTTTTAATGAAAGCACCTCAAGAAATATTTCGAATATTGACAACATCTTGGTATCGTTTGAAAGCTAAAGGATCAGAGAACATTATTAAGCAATAAAAAAAATATTCGATATTTTGAACGATTTTCGAAGTTTTAATTGTGCACATACACCTTAAATGCGATTTCACAATATTTTGCCAAGATTATTTGGATTAATAATATAGTTAGATATATACTGCTTTTAGATATAGAGTTTATTTTTGTTCTCTACACTAAATTATTGCTATGACCGCGGTACCAAAACAACGCTGTTTAGCTTAAATAGATGTCAATAATAAGGAATTTTCGGTACAGCTTGCTTTATAGGATTATTGCACTTGTAATATTTAGGTCTTTCCTCTGAGAGAAGTGAAATTATCCTTTAGATTTCAGTTTTTGTATATGCTTACGAATATAATGAACATCAATTTTTAATTTCATAATTTTAATATTAAATGTATCATGACTGGTCGATGGCTTTGGCGATGGTCGATGGCGAAAATCGCTTTCAATGGCTCTTTAAATGCATTGCAGAACTTCTGGTACATAATAAAAGAAAAAAAAGACATCTTTGGGGTTTGAAGTTATACCTGCATACCTTAGTAATCATAATTAAATGTATAAATTTGGTTATGTTAAGAAAAGGATATATATTACGAGTTACTTCATGGAAACATTCTGGAGTTGAAATTTTATAAAAGTATTAAAACACATTCATTATCATGAAAAAGAAGAAATGACAACGATTATTTTTAACATCGAAGCATAATATATGCTTTTTAAGCCAGCAAACAACTGAAATTCGTTTTTCTCTTTCAATTTATAAAAATTACCCTTTCCAAAAAAAAAAAAAAAAAAAAATTCATCAGTGTTTCACCAGGAATGCTTAGCAGTTCAGACTTTTTAAAATGAGTGCATAAAGAAATACATCGAAGGGGAAATGCCAAATATTTCGAGAAAATAAACGGTCTGTAGTCTCCATTACTGCCTGTAAGGGATCTACAAAAGTAAGATGAACGTTTAATCATTTCTATTTTGTTCTCTGTCTAATAATACGAGCAGCATGACAGTGGTTAGTTCAAGAAAACTGGTTTAAATCCCCGAAGGGTATTTCTTACAAAGACAGCAATATTGCGAGAGTTATTCTCGTGCAGGTTAAATCCCTGCTTAAAGTAAAATGAATATTTTTTCGAGCTTGTAAGAACTTAAATCCCGTATAAAAGATTGAAATTTTCAAAGCAGTAATTTATACAGTGCTATCCCAAAAACCTCATTTTAGTACCAGTGAGACATGTAAATGTTTGTTTTCTCGAAATTATGAATAATTTTATTCAATTTGACTCTAAGCATTGGTGCATTATTAATCATTTATTTAAAGTATCATTGTGGTTTCGCACGTTTTATGTTTTAATTTCTTAAGTTCTTTTCCCCATGTGTAAGATATTAAGAAAATTCAAACAGAAGCAGAAATTCCAATTTGTTTTTTGTTTTTTTTCACACTTAAGAGATAAGCTATTATTAAAAGAAACTTTAGGAAAATTAATTAAAGTATTTTCATCCATTTTTAGTAAAATAATAATAATAATAATAATTTCAAAACTCAGTATTCATCGAATTTGTCTTCTTTATTTTCATGATTTTATTTTTGAATTTAAAAAAAAGTGTAAAATAACCATATGTTCACACCTAAACAAAAGATTATGTTTTGTTGTTAAATATATGTTGCGTTGTAACACCAATTACATATCTTTCATACTAACGCAATATGACACAATTCTCTACAATTTATAAAAATATTCTTAGTTTAAATATTTTTTTTAATTTTATATTTAATTTAATATACTTATTTGTCTGAAATGACGGTACTGCATTCCATAAATGGAGTCAATTCATCTGAAAACGCAACCACATAACAAATGTAATCAATCATGCTATAAATTAACTAAATACAGCTTTAACACGTTAACCGCCACGTCAGTCATCGGTTTTGGCAATGAACTTTCCATTCGGGCTGCGTCATTCACTGGCGACTGACGTTAAATTTTCCGTACAGACCGAGACAGTCGTCGGAGGTTGATAGTATAAAGTACACAATATATCACAAAAAACTTATTAACAAATTAAAAAATGCGCATAAGTTTTCAGTAACAAAATATTTTAATGGGTTTCATCTAAACACGGTAAACATCTTGAGTGTAAGATGAATCTAAACATCGGCGGAGGCCGCAGCCCAAATGAAAAAGAAGGTAATATCGGTGTGATGTTTAACGTGTTATGAACGAAACAGCAATGCTAATGTTATTGCCAACAATCGCAGAACCGAATAGGGTTAAATACCTATTCGGTTGTTTATTTCAGTTGTTGGATATAAACACCTATTCGGTTGTTTATTTCGGTTGTTGGATATCAAATTCCTATTCTGAAGTAACTATAGAAATATTCTGGAACACACCTCATTCTTCTGAAGGGAGGTCAGATTAGGAGGACGAAACAACAGCGGATTCATCAAACCCACCATTTTTTAAATTCCGGCACCAAACCAAAACCCAAGAATATTTGACTTAAAGATTCAGAAACAGAAAAACTACGCCCATACATATGATGTGTCTGGAATTAGGTTTCAAGGCAGATACCCTCCGATCGCCAATACAAGAATCTGCTACGAAATCATTATTAATTTTGAAAAATATGTTGAAATATTAAATTTCGAAGACAATAATACATGCCACTTGATTCACAATTTATACAATTCTAATGACGAAATAAAAAGCATGCAGAAAAGCCACTTCTTAACGATACTGACAGAAAACATAATTATATTAAATTGCTCGCTTTATTGAATTTTATTACGATTCCTTTCCATAAGATGACAAATATATTTTTCCCAGCACATTATGCATATCAAGCTCAAAAGGTAAATTTCATTACATATGTGCATCAAAGAAAATTACTGTGTCTTTTATTCGTTCCGGCTTATCGGTGTACTTAATCAGATGCGGGCTGTTTATCGCCAAAAAAATAATTCAAAACTTCTTGAAATATGTGTTTAATGGTATATGTAATCATCTGCTGCCGAGAAAAAAAAAAGAACTTTATTGGTTTGACCTATTTTCCAGGAAAGAATACGTTAAAAGCTTTTAGTAATAGATTGCAATTTCAGCTGTTTTATGCGGTTTTCTAAGGTCTGACACATTCTCGCCAATCTTCTTAGAAACATTTGACATCCATAAGTGAATTGCTAATCATGAAATGCTCAAACAAACCGCATCTATCTATGTTTGATTTCTGAAGTGTGCAATGCGGTAGTTCCCATTATAAATTTCACTTGAAATAATTAAAGGCACACTACAGTTGGCAGTTTACCATCTCCATGAAAATTACGAATTAATCGTATAAGTTAAGTCAGATTATTAAAAGAATACAAAATTTCTTATCACATCAAGGAAAAAACAAATCTAACGCAAAAATGTATCATAACTTTATGTGATTGTTTTTGTTTGTTTTTTTTCGGTAGGATTAGATAATTTCAAATATTTTGGACGTAAGGGCTGCTAAGAAATATGATGAAATGTTTTAAAAATTAATCAAAAAATCTTAAAACTAGGAAAGGCTTTCAAAATAGTATCTTTAAAATATTTTCTAATGTTAATCGATGACAGTATCTTTTTTTAGTGTGTGTTTATGTGTCACGCAATTCTAATTTCCTATATTTTAGTACTTTCAAGGCTAATTCAATTTAGTTACATTAACGTCCCGTTTTCAAGCAAAATGAAGGCCAATTTGGAAGATACTTCATTTTCTTTTGAACAATGGTCAGAGGATGAGGGCAAAACCCAAGACAGAATCAATTTTCTTTAAATTTTTAAACCATACTATTGACAGTACGTTCGATCATCAACATCAAATTTTAAGTGCGCCATGTCCATATACACGATGTACCTTGAGTTGAATCGGGTTTTGAATCTGGAATATTCCACTTCCCAAGCTGAGACCACGCCACCATGCACCTATTAATTTCGCATAAAAAATCAATGAAAAACATATAAGAAACGAACAGCATAAAAATTTACCAATTTAAAAATTTAGTCTAGGCTTGGGTCATCACGTAAGAAGTATATCAGATTCAGATTGACTGAAACGAAATGTTTATTTTCACGTATATTCTAGATGGATTTGAAAATCATATCCACGCAGTATTCCAGTTATAAGGAAAATGAGGGCTAAGCACAATGGGTTCAATTCGCGTGCAAACGTCATCACGCATACCAGCTATCTGTACATTATATGACGCAGTGCAGTGACATCATAATTTTTTTTTCCTCTTGCAAGAAGCATATTGGCGTACAAAATCGTCACGGGATGTTTGACGAGTATCACGTGATAGGATCAGTTTGCCCCCATTAGGCGATACATACACAAATTTATCGAAAACTATGATGAAAAGCCTTGGTGTTTTTTTCCTCCCATTTGCAAAGTATTCAATGGATTTCAAAATTTGCTGTATATCACACGACACCTTGAGTCGACATCATTATCGAATATTGACAATACATAATATCGTCATTGATTTTAGAAATCAAAACCATGTTTATAAAACCGTATATTTTTCAGCAATCTCTAAATAAGGGCACGAACCAAGATTGTTAATGAAAACATAACTCCCAGAATGCTCAATCAGGTCTTGCATAAAGTCATATCCAAGGGCATTAAAAAGAAAAATTAGGTGATAAATATTTAGTTAGACTTTAAATGAAATAAACGTTGACGTCCAACTAAAAGAGTACTTTAGTCATAAAGCCACTAAACCATAATGTTTAGCAGCGGGAAACTTTTATAGTCTTGTCAGTGCCGATGTTTTGATGGTCGATAAAGGGTATTCCAGTCTCTCATTTTCATATTCGTCGATACGAGGAGCTCCAAAAATTGGATAAAACATTTGGAGAAGTTAAAAGAGGTAATTTTCGAGTAACACTTTCCCTTTGTTTACTACTCTCAAAGGAAATTTCGTGATTTGGAACAAGATTGGTTTTAAAAATAAAAGAAGCTTCATATCACGATTCATCTTCCATTTTCATGAATTAAATTTTTCTGATTTATATATGGATGAAAAGTGCAGGTAATAGTAATGGTGGTAATAATAATAACTGGTGGTAAGGTCTCGGCTTCGGAACCGGACGGCTTCAGGTTCGAGACCCGATTCCACCGAAGAACCGTCGTGTAAGCGGGTCTGATGCCCGTTAAATCCATCGGGGCTAAACGTCCTCCCGCTGGTGTGGCGTGGAAGCTTGGAGTGGGGGTATCAGCTCAGGTGTCGTCCTCGCCATCTGCCCGAGGTTCAAAAGTACGAAGTCCGTCCCAAAATAGCACTAATGTTGCTTTAAAACGGTACGTTAATATAATTAAAATTAAAATCCACTATAAAAGAGTAATTACTAAAGAAATTTAAATGCTTATCAAGTATTCAAAGGAAAACTTATCAAGTATTCACGATAAATTACAATCGAAAAGTTATCAAATACTATTACACTTTGTTATTGCCAGGAAATAAAACTACCTTTTGCACTAGAAAACTTTTTCGCTCACATTGCTACAAAATAAGTGACGACTGAGAATCGACTCTCCAGTGAAAACGCAATTCAAATCCCACTAATACAGCATACATAATGAGATTAAGTTTTTAAACTTCTCTGTGAATACAAAAAAGCTGCATTTTCAGGCATTACGAATACTGTTCAACAGACAAGCGAAAAAAGGCATTTTAAGCAAAACGTAGCTTAAAATGAGAGTTTTATTGAGGTTTCACGAAAGTAAATTTTTATATTTTTTGTAACAGTTTACTGAAGCATTAGAAAGTACATAGTAGCTCATCAGAAAAAGTTTTAAAAAGCTTCACTTTAAAAAAAAATGATTACTTAATTTCCTCTAAAACAGCGTTATCGATAACAGCATTGTCAAACATCACAAATGAAAAACAACAATTGTACGGATAAGTGTAATTGTATTTGTTGTATCATAAGTGTATTTGTTTAATCTTTTACAGAAAAAAAAACCATTTCATTGGTAGAAAAGAACCTTAATTAATCTTTATCTTTTATTTATAGTCGTTCTGTTGAATTTCTTTAAAAGTAAAAAAGCCGGAAGTATTTAGCAGAAAGATCTCTGCTGGGAAATATGTATAAAAATCAATGCCAGGAGAGTATAATACTTCAAATAGTAAAACAGACTATTAAAACATTAATAATTAATAAAATAAAATTAAAAAGAACATAAGTTTTTTTTTAAATTTTAATAAAATATTTGGCAGTATCATTGCATAATTTCACGCGAGTGTCGATCGTATGATCTGAATTAAATTCTGGCCCGGCATCTCTTTTTACAAACTTTCAAACCGCATCGGCAGAAGGACATTGAATCCCAAATGTATTTAATGTGCACCCGCTTATATCTAAAATCCTCCATGGAACCGAGTCTCCAACGAGTGACTTTCTGCCACAAAGTTATATTCGAGGCTTTACTTTGTAACGTACTTACCGACTTGCTCTATATTTGGAGAATACAGAATTTCTTATATTCAAATCTGGCCCGTTAGTTCTTTCACATTTTTTTAAAAAAAATTTCTAATTAGATAATACCTTCTCATTTAGATATGCATGAATTATTGTGTCAGTTAAAAATCCACACAATTCTTGAGGTGTTGAATTATAGTGTGGATTATTAATTTTAGCTTCTAAATTTGAGAAATGGTAATTTGATGCCCGTATAATGCGCTGGTACAATGATTAAGGGGTTAAGTCAAAGTAGTAATTAATTTAAGAATGATTTGAACACGTTTCGGTATCTTAGACGCTCTTAATGTTCTTATATGGATTGATATGGATTTGGATTTTGAAGTGTATTGACAAAAGATTCATGCTTGCCTATATTGAACCATCTTATATGGATTGAAATAAAAATAAATGTCTCAAATGGGATGTTTTATTTTGTAATTTTGTTATTAGGAAGTTAAATAAATTTGTAATTTTATAGATTAAATATGTCTTTGAGGGTAGAATCATCACTTTGTTGTGGCATGCAAGTCTGAAAAATGAGGAGTCATTTTCATCATTTGACCATGGTTTAAATTACAAAACTCTTATAAAATATTGTTACAAATCTGTAATTTTGCTATCCCGCACGGCGTGCTGAGCTTGGCGACCATTTGGCGACTTGGCGTTGAATTTGGCGAGTTTGGCGACTAAATGGATAATACCAGAAAGTTCGAGAAGTTTCATGATCCATCCAGTAATAACAGAGATACACTCAGATGCGCCCTGATTGGTCAGAAGATTCTAGCCCCGCCTCCCGGAACTATAAAAGACGGGCACTCAGAAGCTACGAAGAAGTCGTGTGTATCGTCAGAAGTGTGTGTATAGTCAGAGGCGATGGTGTGTGAGAGTGGTCGGAGTCGCCGACGCGTAGAAAAACTGGAGAATTAGACAGCAAGAAAGCTGCTGCACTAGCAATTAAATGCGCTGAGTTATTACAATTGAGTGGCGGTATTTGTAGAAGAAAAATTTTGTAACAATATTAATCTAATATTTAAAATTGAAGCATTAATTAACCAAAACTAAATCTGAAATATTTTGTTTTAAAATTATATTTAAATCTAAGAGAAACACGCGATACCAAACATCATTTTCTCGACATCAAAATTCCTTTACAAGGTCCCCTTTGTCAACATGACCTATAATTCATAACCCCTTTTTCTAAAACATTTTCTCTTATTTTAGAAAGATGAAATGTTTATCGCTTATTCTTGCGAGCTTTTAATGTTCATTTAATTTTTATACATTTTTTTTTTAAAAAAAGGAAATAAAAAAGAAGTCGACAGAATAGCAGTTTGTACCGCTCAAAAGAAATTTCAGAAATGGCTTATTAAATTATTCATAAAGACTTTGAAGAAGGGGGGAGGGGAGAAGAGTGGCATTAGACAAAAGTGAAACATCCTGTTGAAGTGGAGAAGACGAACATGCTAACAGCACAGTTTTAAAAAAGGAAATTGGGGGGGGGGGGGTATTTCGGCCTGGAAATGATAGAAAAACGAACCTTTTCCCTTGTAACGTTTCGAAAGGAAAGATAAAAAAAAAATGGTAGGACCAAGTGAAAACAGCCCCCGGGCTCTAAACGGGGATTCTCAAATACAAAAGGAGCGAATTCTACGAAGATTCGCAAGAGGATGGGTGGGGAAAAAAAGTAAGGAAAAAAATTCTATTTGGGTTCGTGTCGTCTGAGCTAATGGGATCCAGCTGTTAGAACTCGAAAACCGAAACGAGAAGGATTTTATTTGGGTTTATTTGGGGTAAAAACGTCTTGCCCAAAGGCAAAAAGGAAAAACCGTGTCATCTAATAAGCTTTCGATCTCTCAGATCTGTATCTGAAAACTTAAACGAAATAAGTGAAAAAAAAAATCGTGAGAAGTAACCGTCCAAAATCCGTAGAAAGCAAAAAACAAATATTCGATAAACAAAGAGACCGAGAAGAAATATTCCAACTACGAAGAAAAATTCAAGCGTGAAAGATGGGCTAATGCGAGCTTTAATGATTATTCAAACATTGCATTTTCTGTAGAAGTCTATAAACAATTGATTTAAAAAAAAACGCATCGCAATATATAGCCTTAATTACATATAACTTCTTAACTTCAAAATAAAGTTTGACTGACAGCGGAAGGAAAAGATGAAAAAATTACCAAACTTCCTGATCAATGTCTTTATTTAATCTCCTAATCAACTGACACATCCTATTTGTGATATTTATCATTATTTCTGTATATAGAAAGCAGATGTCATTTCTTCTATATCTACATGACACTTTAGATAGTGACTTTTTAAAAATTCATTTTTCCAAGTGACTTTTTAAAAGTTAAATGATGCTTTAACTTCATTACAGATTTAAATTTTAAAAATTGGTTATAGATGTACAAGTCAGGCATGCCATTTCTATGCAAATTGGCTTGATTAAACAAAATAAGAGACTAACTAATACTAAAAATCATTTCTGACCTGAAGAATGGCAGACTCAAGAAACATGTTCAGATTCAAGATAATGAGGCATAATAAAGCATTTTCTATTCAAATAATATCTAAGAGAAAAGTTGATATAAATTTTTAAAAATAATGCTGAAGTTGGTTGAAAACGTTTCGGAATTTGTATTCTTTAAAACATTTCGATGAACCAGTAAAACACATTACGCACTGTAGAGTTAATTCTTGTGACAGGGCAGTCGTTTGACAAACATAACTGCGTATGTCGTCTAGCATTATACTTTGCTAAGCGTTTTCTCTTCAGCTGGATGTGTTATGGATAACGAAATTAAATCGGTGCGGTATATTTTTCAATTATAATTTGAGCGGTAATATGAATAAAATATATGATGAATAAAAGTTTGAACCGATGAATTAAAATTGTTAAATGTGTGTTAAAATCTAGTCGATTTGCCTTCGAATTATATGCAACAAAAAATTACCAAAACGCGATTTTCTTCCTTTTTTTAGTGTGATTGGCTTTCATTATCAAAGCATGCAAGCTTAATCATTAGTGATATTCATTGGGATAAAGAAATATTCAAAAAAGGCGACAATTTATGATTAGAAGTGAAGGCCTCGGGTTTTCAAATCAATTTACCGAAGTATTTTGCATCTATTAAAAATAAACATAAAATAATTAAAACTTTTTAAATTAAAAAAAGTACAAGAAGCATCGATTATTTTGCAAAAAAAAAAAATCTACTTATTAACTTATCTACTTATTGTTCTACTACCTTTAAATTGGATCTATGCTTCTTTTATTCTTAAAATAATTAAGTATTATAATTATAGATACATCTTTAATTTAATAAATTGCATTTGAAACTAAAGTATAACTAATTTATGAAGATTTGTTGAAAATTGATTTATAAAAAATTAAAATCAACAAAAATGATAGAAATAATAAGACAAAATACAAAATATTTCATAATACAAAAAAAAAAAAAAAAAAATACAAAAAAATTCCGAAACAACTACTTTTAAATACCTACTTATATTCATTAATAGGTAATGTTAAAAATTCTTCACTGAAATAACCAGGCCCATTTTAAGGGCCAGAAATTGTAGCAATTAATTAAGCGAAAAATTTAGGTAGAGATTCATACAATCAATTCTAGTTAAATGCAAAACTAAATTGACTGTCTGAACTTATGTCAAGGTACTAAATGAAGAGTTAAGGATAAATGAAAAGCTTTTAACTGTACATCACTTCAAATAAAAATAAAAGGAAAATTAATTATATGAAAGGAATCATAATTTCATTCCCATTTAGCCGAATAAAAATGCGAAAATTCCTTTTTTTATTTCTATGCGAATTATTAATTTTTTTTTTATTTTTAAAGCTGAATTACATAAAGTGCCTTTAAGGCACTTTCGTCACTGTTCCCATATAGATTTGTTTTATTTTAAACTAGCCGCCTTTGGCGACCAGCCGGTTCGCCAATCTTAATGTTCGTTAAAATTTTAATAATTAAATATTTTATGCAATTCCTACTTTAATAGCTTCTTCATCAAAATATTTTAAAACTTCAAATTTTGATAGGCATATAATTCACTCATAATATTATAAACGCCTTGAGTCATAACGTAATACGTATCTCTCTAATTTTCAGTTGGCTCCCATAGAATTTATACTTTAAATGAAAGTGGAAAGGATTAATCTGCAATTAATATAATAATAGTTTTTATTGAAACAAAGTTTTTTTTTTTTTTTTTTTTTTTTTTTTTTTGTAATATGATTATTGAAAACAGTCACTGAGCGTTTAAACTTTATGGGCACTAAATAATATCTTTCTTAATTTATGTAATATTTCAAGAATTTGTCAACAAAAGTTTCTCAGATTCATCATGACCAGATCGATTCATTAACAATGTTTAATTTTAAATGCATCAAACACTAAAAAAAAAATGAATCGTTTAAAATAATCGGTTGAAAACAGGTTAAAAAAAACTACTTAAAAGACGATGGTCTTAAAACTATAAGCATATACGAAAAATATATAACTAATATAAATACACTTTAATTACAAAAGCATGCAACTAATCTAAAAATAATTTACATCGTCCGTTGATATTGATTGTCATGTCAACAATCAGAACACAATTCGCATGCGTGAATTTACAATGCTAGTTACGGTAACGCAAGTGCATGAGTTTTTCTAAGCCAGTTGGGGTAACGCTATGCAGATTAGAAATTTTTATTTCCTTTATTCTGTTTTATTTTAATTCAAAAGTACTTCAGAATCAATCTTATAGATCGATTAATTAACAATGTTTAATTTTAAATGCATCAAACATTACGAAAATAAACAGTATCGTTTGAAATAATCAGCCGAAAAATCTTAAGCCTAGCATCATTACTGTTAGGGAAAAAAACTGAACTCTTACTCATTTGGCGGTAGGGAAAATGAATATTTTTTTGTCGAGAAAGTTAGCTTTTAATTAATAATTAAAATTCTAATTAAAAATTCAAAAAAGGGACACCAGGTGCACATTCCCAACCTCTAAGGTATACATGTACCAAATTTGGTAGCTGTATTTCAAATGGTCTTTTCTGTGTAGCGCCAACACACACCACACACACACACACACACATTGAACTTTATATATAAGTATAGATGTTTTTTTAAAGCAAGCAAAGTAGGGAAAAAATTATTCTAAAAAATTGTGTAAAGCAGGTGTTCTTACATATAAGTAATTTTTTTAAAAAAATGAAACGAAAAAGGGGAAAAGTTATTCTATAAAATTGGGTAAAGCAGATGTTCTGTCTTAGAAATTTCTTTTCCCTTTCCAGCTGTGTTGCCATAAAAACCGGCGCACAACTGTTTACACGTTTATGTTTATCTATTCAGATTTTGTAAAATATAATCAGAGTAACGGTGAATATCAGTGTGTTTGTGTTCGTCAATAAATGTTAATTTTTTTAATAACATGATTAACGAAAACAGAGTCACTGAGCATTTAAACCTTATAGGAGCTAAAAAATATCTTTCTTAATTTATGTAATATCTCAAGAATTTGTCGACCAGCCGGTTCGCCAATCTTAATGTTCGTTAAAATTTTTATATTTGAATATTTTATGCAATTCCTACTTTAATAGCTTCTTCATCAAAATTTTTTAAAACTTCAAATTTTGATTGCCATATAATTCATTCATAATATTATAAAGGCCTTCAGTCATAACGTAATATGTATCTCTCTAATTTTCTGTTAGCACGCGTAGAATTTATGCTTTAAATTAAAGTGGAAAGAATTAATCTGCGATTAATAAAATAATATTTTTTACTGAAACAAATCATTTTTTTTTTATAAACTGATTAATGAAAATAGAATCACTCAGCTTTTAAACTTTATGGGCACTAAAGAATATCTTTTTTAATTTACGTAATATCTTAAGAATTTGTCAACAAAATTTTCTGAGATTCATCATGAGCAGATCGATTCATTAACAATGTTTAACTTTAAATGCATGAAACACTAAGAAAATAAAATGAATCATTTAAAATAATCGGTCTAAAACAGGTTTAAAAAAATTACTTAAAAAACGATGTACTTAAAATTAAAAACATATACAAAAAATATATAACTAACATAAATACACTTTAATAACAAAAAAATGCAACTAACCTAAAAATAATTTAAATCATCTGCTGATAATGGTTGTCATGACAACAGTCAGAACAGAATGAGCATGCGTGAATTTTTTTCGCCAGTTACGTAACGCAAATACGTGATTTTTTTTTCTACGCGAGTTGGGGTAACGCTATGCGGATTAAAAATTTTTAATTTCCTTTATTCTGTTTTATTTTAATTCAAAAGTACTTCAGATTGAATCTGAAGGATCGATTCATTAACAATGTTTAATTTTAAATGCATCAAACATTAAGAAAATAAACAGTATCGTTTGAAATAATCCGCCGAAAAATGTTAACCCTAGCCTCTTTTCTGTTGGGAGAAAAAACAAACAAACTTTACTCATTTGGCGGTGGCGAAAATGGAAGATTTTTTTTGGCGGAAAAGTTGGCGGTGGGGAAAATGGAAGATTTTTTTGGCGGGAAAGTTAGTTTTTAATTAATAATTAAAATTCTAATTAAAATTTCAAAAAAAGGGACCCCAGGTGCACATTCCCGACCTCTAAGGTATACATGTACCAAATTTGATAGCTGTATGTTGAATGACCTGGCCTGTAGAGCGCCAACACACACACACACACACACACACACATTGAGCTTTATTATAAGTATAGATTAGATTAGATACTAAAATTAAGAAGACAAAAAGGTTCTGAGAAACTCATGACCAAAAATCCTCTCATTATTTTTAATTTATTCTTCAATTCGTGGACGATATTTTGCATTTTATGCATAGCATCAAGATTTTTTTTAATTGATATTTAAGTGCCTAAAATTCAAATAAGTCCATATATTTTTGCAATAAAGAGAATTAATATATACAGGAAATATTTTTTCAACGCCATCAGCGAAATAATATCAAATAATTGAGACGCAATTTCCACTTTGATCGAGGCCAGAAGGTTAAATCTCCAATAGCATATTTTTAAAAAAACGCTGATTAGATTCAATTTCGCCAAAAATATTTCCATATAACTTTTTTTAACGAAAGCATTTGTAATTTAAATGCAACATTATGACAGTATGGAATTAAAAACTAACTGGCTAAATTTGTGGTATAAACAAAAAATAGCCTTCTATAAATTAAAAAAAAAAAAAAATAGAAATTCCAAGCGAACTTAAAATGTAAAAATACATTCGTATTTAAATCAAAACTCCCTAAAAATAAAAGCGCGAAAAACGGAAAATACATTAAAAATATATATCAACAAATAGCATTCTTAAATCTGTTGCATATCTAACAGAATCCGCACACCGATTCGATTTAATCCAAGCACCAGCTTAAATCACAGACACGGCGTCTAAAATAAAAGTCCTACTCGGGACTTCCAGTTCTAAATGAAACAACTAGAGATTTCCGCCTTTGATACAGTTAACCTTGCTGCTTGAACAATAGAGCACTTGATTCAATTCCGCTTCCAAATCAATCCAGATTCAAATTTTTCTTCTAGCGACTCCTCTGGGAAAAGAAGACCCGAAATGAAATAAACCGTATTGAGTCCACTGAATAATTAAAAGCCACTCGTTTACAGTGGGAAATGGTTTCTTTTTGGTGGTCTTTTCGGGACACGAAAATGAAGCTTAATGAAGAAGGGCTGAATTTCAAGGATGGCGTTGTGTTCCGAATGTCACGTCGGAGATTCCAAGCCATGTAGAAGAGTAACGAGCTCATTTAGTTTTTCCCACTGGCATTCCGGCACATACAAAATTTAATTAGGGCAGAGAGAGTTCACCAGAATTTCCTTTTCTTAGTCCCGATTTTCCTTTCGTTTTTCCTTTGGAAAGAGCTTTTAGTACGTTGCGACGTCGGGATGTCTTGGCTGTTTCGGAAAGTTCTGAAGTATAAAATAATAATTAAAAAAGGGACTTTTTATGCTCAGCTTCTTTACAGTAATTCAAAAAAGGGGTGGACGAATACCACCATGAGAGGTTTTGAAAGACGGTAAAAAGGCTTTTAGAAATGCTCTAAGCCTATGATTAAAGTACGCCTTGGCGACAGGTTGATCCGTGGCAAGAATGCAAAGAAAAATTTATCGCCTTATGTGATTATGTATTTATATGTTGACGAATATAAGTAAATTTGATGCAAGAAATTGTATTGTTTTAGGAATTAATCAAATATTTTAATTTTATAACAAAGGAAAAAAATATTTATTAACTTGCATTTTAAGTTTCATAATTCATTAATATACTTAATAATAGATTTACATACATATTGTAATACAATTTACATACTATATTTATGATTTGGAGATAGAGATCCGATATACTTGTTGTAATTTCGTTTGATGAATAAATGTCTATCGTTGTGGTGGCCCTAGAAGATAGCTTAAGGTCACTTGAAGGTAAACCCAGGCTTGCTTTGTCACCTATTAACATTAAAATTCAGAATTCGGGACTGAAGAATTGGGTTCAAGATTGGGTTAGATCAAATTTTCACCACGCAGGCTTGCATAGTGCACGCAAATTCCACTGAAATGAGGTATCCTGTCACTGGTAAGGTATAAAGTCGTGCAGTGGAAAGGAGATGCCGGATTAGGTGTCGTCCTCGTCATCTGACAAGAGCTCAGAATTGTGAGATTCTTCTCAAAAGAGAATTCGTGAAGCTTCAAAATCGTATGTTAATCTTTTCTCAACCATGTAATACTTTTGATCCACTTTTCCATATTGGTTTTAACCTTCCAGACATAGAAAACGTAGAAATCGTACCCCAGAGTTTCCATTTATTCACTTTGTTACAAAAATATTTAAAATTTGCATAAACGTTTCATTTAAAATATCCAGCGATTTCCCGTAATAAAAATTTATCCGAGATTAGAATGCTGATCGTGTTCTCATCGAATAAATCATAATGAATATCGGTCTACTTCGAATAAATTCTGAATTTCGGACTGGAAAATTTACACATTTTTTTTAACAATTGCTGTACTAAATTAGCATAAGTTATCGATATAAATCCTGAATCACTCCAACGTGAAATACCAGGAGAAAACAGAAATACATGTGTCCGAAAAATATCTATTTTTGAGGAATCTAATATTTTTTCAAATCTCAATCTATTTATTCTCCTCACGTTTAAAACATACTGAAATTTTACTAAATTTTTATTTGTATACTTACCAGTTATTTCAAAGTTTTTATTTTGTATTCCCAAGCCAATTATTTATTTTGGTAGATCAAAACAGAGGTTTATCTTTGTTACTTAATAAAGATTACAAAAATATTTAACAAAAACAACAATAAAATAAAAAATAAATGTATAAACCTTTTTTATAATCTTACGACATATCATTTTAGGTTTCAAATCTATCCTCAGTATTAAGAAACACATTCTGGAAGTTATCATCTGAACAGCAAACTGAACGCGTTCTTTCAGATCAAATAAACTAATAATCTCTTTTGTGTGGAAGATTTTATCTTTTATTTTATGAAAAATTGACTATAGAATTCTCTGTAACTTCAAAAAAAAAAAAATATTAGACTTGAGATTTAAAAAAAAAAAAGAACCCGTTTTCTCAAAATTTGTACTTTCTTTTGGAGTACCTAGCATACAATAAATTTTAATCCGTGTTCGAAAAAAAAATAACAATAAACACCACTCTTTTTTCATCATTTATGTTTAAAAATGAAATGTAACATAGTGAGACAAAGTTCAATAAATGAGTTCGGAAAATGCATTTCTGCAATACTGGTTCATTTTGTACTAATGAAAACGATGGCGTTCAACTTCTTTAATTGAAATAATTATTTTATTCCTTATTAAATTGAATACAATTGGGATCAAATTCTTTTAATGCGATTCTGAAGGCTATTCTACTTTACTGATACATAAAAAAGGACCGCTGAATAAAAACAAAATAAAACAAACAACAAATTTTAATTCACAAACGGCAATATAATTCTTTGGAAGAGGGAAAATAACACTTTTGCCAGGAAAAAAATCATAAAGTTTTATAATTGCCAGGCTGACTAAATATGAGCCGCACAGTAACAACTTTTATAGAAAAAATTGTTTTGTAGTTCTTGTTTTCATATCTAAACGAAAATAATTAAGTTTATTATTCGTTTACATATAAAAATAATTTAATCTTTGCTAGAAATGAAAATTAATAGAATTATAATTAACTTTATTCTTTATTATTCTGCTTTCACTTTTGATTTCATTTTATTATTTTGCTTTCATTTCATTTGTGTCGTAAATTTTTTTTTCTTAGATTAAAAATGCGAATCGATGTTTTTAAAAATCGTATGTAATAGAATACTAATTAATAATGCACAAAAATAATAATATTATACCGATATTTGCAATAATTTTTGAATACTTTTTTTCTCTTTTCGTTGTAATCCTAACATGAATAAATTAAAATCTAAAATTTCATAAAATGCCTACATTTTGAGAAATACTTTTTTTTATTACATTTCATAAATGCCTTTAAAAAAATTATCCTCGTTGCTGTAGCGACTAATCCCCCCAATTAAATATCTACTTACATACCGGGCTCCTAAAGTTGCTATTAAAACCTAATTTTCTTATGGAGCTTACAGCTTTAACATAAGTTTTTTTTATATATTTTAATATAATAATATAATTTTTTTAATATGATGTTCGTAATGTATTAGAGATTATAAACCTGATTCAGAATGTAGCTTTAATATTAAATGGAAAAAATCATTGCATCAAAACTGATGTGCATCTTTTTCAGCTTATCTCCATGTTGCTTTAGTTATGTTGTGGAGTAATGTATGTTCTTGTAAGACAAGATTAGTTGATTAGAATCTTGTAACTTGAATACTTTTCATGATCAACGGCATCACGGAATCCCTTCCCTCACTTCATTGAATCGTTTACCAAATCTTGTTGATTGATTCAGCTCAAATTTTGCTCGCAAATATTAATAGACAAATGTATCAAATTTGATAGTTGAGAGGATGTATTTAAATCAAAAAGAGAACAATTTAATTGGAGAAATTTTGAACAAATGTAAAATAAAGGAATCATATTTATAATTTGTGATGAATGTTTATAGCGTGAGCACCACAAGTTGCACAGTTATTGTCATAATATTTGATGTGTAATATTTGTGTTCGTTTCTTTCTTTTTTGCTTATATTTTATTTGTCGTTTTTTCAAAATTATTTACCGATAGTTTATTTTTTATACAATTTCTGTTTCTTAGAAATACGAGACTGCATTGGAACGAGCCTCGAAATCTTGAGCACTAATAAGAGGACGAGGAAGATACTTGAGCCGACAACTTTCCCTGCAGATTTCTACGTCACATCATCGGAAGGGCGATGACACTCACACAGTATTTAATACGTTCACTGTCATGAGTTACATCTATAATTCGGATCATGTACATAATTTGATGCGTCCTTCTTCGATACGTCTTAACTTTAGTAGAAAAAGGGGCGGTTATTAATTAGTAAATTTGAACTTATTTGATTGTAAGTGTAAATCACAAACGAATCATGCAGCAGCCAATGTATTAACATCATCCCACTCGGACACATCGTCCCACCAAGCCACCGTGGTCTCATATATTATATATAATTTAATAGTATGCGTAGAAAGAGAAGAGATTCTAATTTATGAGTTTTATGTGATTTATTATACATGATTTATGCTGCGTAACTATAAATGTTTTTGTAAAAACCCTTAAAATCGCATCTGTGCTATTAACCGGTTCACTTCTGGCCACATCTCAATTAAACACTTACCAAAGTTAACCCTTAACTGGGGACGTGCGGTCTGTGAGACCGCTAGTGATGGATTTTCTGTCACCCCTTTTCTATTTTTAGGTCAATTGAATGGATTGATCCTGTAGCTTCCTGATTTGTGACTTTCAATACACGTGCACTTTTCAACCGATTTCAGCAGATACTTTTTAAAATAATTCAGTTATTTCTTCAAGTGCGGTCTCTAAGACCGTATCTCCCTGTTAGTGTCCCAGTGATAAACAAGGCTTAGCAGATGGCTCTAAAACGTGGGCCCGAAATATCATTCAGTTTACTGATCCTATTATGAAGCAGTGCTCCAGACACTTTTAAATGAAGCAGAAAGTGGTTTTAGTGATAAGAATAATTGTACAGAAGAGTTTTTCGATGAAAGTTCGCATTCAACTGATTTTGATATGTATGCTCAAACATAATTAATTTTTCTAGTGATAATGTATTTTGAAAAATTTATAAAATATATCAATATACGAAGATATATATATACAGAATTTATAGGTTGATTTTTATACTAGTTCTCAACTTATATGTTGAAAATGCCCTGAAAAACCGCGCTATGAAAGTCACACAAGCCGATAAAAAAAGGGCCAATTTTTTTTGTCATTTTTTTTTTATTTTTCATATAATTGACAATTTTTACATTATATTGTTTTCTATATACCTTCATATACTGTAAAAATAAATATGATTTAAAAAGTAAAAAGTAATATACTTTTTCAAGAATGTTATTTATTGTAACATGTAATTTGAGGAGAAAATGTATGTTCCAACGCATTTACTTTTTTCAATGATAATATATTTTGAAAAATTTATAAAACATATCTATATATCAAGAAAAATATCTGCAAAATATATTGGCAGTTTTTCATACTAATACATTCATTAAAAAATTTAATTTGAGTGTAAATGAAATGCGGTCTCGTAGACCGCACCTCCCCAGTTAAGTCCTAAAATTTCACCTCCCCAGTTAAGGGTTATTGGTAATGCTTTCTCTTTCAGACGGGACCATTTCTAGTACTTCCTCACTTAATTTGCCAATTTTGAAGTTACAAAATCGACAGTTTCGAAATGCTAGCTGTAATATATAATAATCTAGCGCGAATTTCGAAACAGCTTTTTTTTTTTTTTTTTTTCGTAGATAAACGAGTTCATTTGCCCCATGGCAGAGTTCAATAAGAAGTTCCATTCCAGCGAATTCGTGCTTTTTAAACTGCTTTCTATTTCGGCTTCTGTTTGGATCGAACGGAAACTGTGCACTAGGTCAAACAAAAGTTAAGGCGGAAATGTCAGAGGATACAGCCGAATGAAAAGCTAGAGTTGTGAGGTCCCACCTGTTTTTCTTCTAAGCGGAGATACTACATTACTTCCTGTAGGTGCAAACACGCATCCTCTTTTGGGACTGTTGCAAGGGATAAAAATGAAATAAATTCGTTTCAGGATCATCAAATGAATACTGAAGACATACTGAGTCACTTTCATTTCCATCGAAAAGGTTGGCGTAGTCGAATAATTTATAGGTGGAGCAACATGAAGAGGAACTTTTTCAAGGAAAGAGATTACACAAGAAAAAAAAAGAGCAAATCGATAGTTTTTTGGACATCAAATATGAACAACAATAATACTTGATTATTGAATAAGCTTTCAAAACACAAATTCCAACTGACGTTATCTTGAATTTCTACTAATATTAATCATTTGTCTATTAAAAAGGTCATTATAGGGCTTTCTTGAAGACATTTTTTTTCCATGAAATCTTTTTAACCAGAAACGCGACAAAATTTTTTCAAAACTGATCAATCTTTATGAATAATTTGCTCTTTTCTACATGAAAAAAACAAGTTTAATAAAGCCAAAATAACAGTTTTATTATAAGTCACTAAAAGTCTGCAGGCTAATATAAATAGTGAGTATGCTTAGAAATCAAACAGATATTACAAAATGTTATGATAATATAATAATATGGCTATTAATTATGTTATTACAAATACTTCTGATTTTTCCTATTGCAACAATGTCCGCTTTATTAATTACTAATTGATATACTCGGCGTTGCTCGAGATTAAAATTCTTTTATGTGTTTTATTTTTTACTTAAAAAATACTTTTGTATAATATATTATAATATACAAAATCCTTTTAACTTCTGCTTTTAATTAAAATTAGAATATTAATCGAAAAACTGACAATTTTTAAAATCACCAATCGCTAATTTTACCTGTAAGTAATTAATATTTGTTATATCAGTACTGCACATTTTAAATTAATATTTATTCACATTTATGGAAGTACAAGAAAGGCTGTCTTGATGTAAGCGACCGACTTCAGCTTAATTTTAAGCATGGTTAAATCACTACTTTAAGGCAAATAAAGGCCCCGTCAAGAAATGTAAAAATAAAATAAGATAAATTAAATAAAATATTAATAAAGTAGTTCAAAGTATAATTTTTTTTAAATTTCTACCTAACTGAATATTTAATTAATTTTTGCACCTTGAGAAGTTGGCAGTATTCTTTTCCATCTTTTAGTCTCTCGCAAAATTTGATGAAATTCGGCTCTGTTGTTTAAGAATAGATGTGGAACATACATACATAAAAATAGACATACATAACCATAATCTCCTATTTATATTAAGATTTCTTTTAAACGACATTCTTTATTGGCCATGTCGTTAAATTTGGCGTCCTTTCTGATCACTTTTTCACCAGTAACACGTACTTTATTTGCTTTATCCTCGTTCTGGTAACCACACCCAAAAGAAGTTGTTTATATGAATTTTGCATAAGCGAAACTAACTGTACAAGCCTTTACTAGATTAAGTAATAGTAATAAAAATATATATTTTGATTTCTGACATTTCATTAAAATTTATCGATACATTCCGTGTTTCAATCATTAATCATAAATTTATTATAAGTATAAGTATTAATGAAATATTATGGTAAAAATTGATACTATACAGTTATAATCAATCTATACGCCATAACCTTTGCATAAATAATAAAAAGCAAATAACGATAATATGAATAAAAGACGGAAATGATTTGAAAAAACTAACCATTAAAAGGAAAACATTCAATTTTATCAATATAATCAATATAATTTTTATCAATTCAATATTCAACATAAATTCCAATTTCCAATTTGTTAAAAAAAATTTCAATTCTTTTGAAAAGAAAATATTAAAATTATAAGAGAAAATTGAGAACAAAATATAAAAACGTTTGAAGAAATCATTTGTCTTTTTCGATACAGTGCTCTATTATAATGCATTTATTTTCCCATCCATGTATAACTTTCAGGTTGAAAAATATTTATATATAGGAAGTACACTAGTTTAACGGAGAAAACAACTGATGAGAAAATAATAACTAATAGTCAATTTAAAATGAAGCAGTACAATGAATTGAGCATATAGTTACAAATGAAGCATTTAGGAAAATATTCAGTTATTGTTCTGCATTCTTTTGGGAGTTTAAAAACTATTTAGAATGTGTTAAAATAAATATTCTCTTTAAAAGGAATATTTTCGTGTATTTAAAATCATAAAAGTAATAAAGTCCTTGCCAAAAATATCTGTTTTGACAATAAACTTTGAAGGATTATTTTATTTTTTTAAGAAAAATAATTCTTCAAATATTAAAAAAAAAAATGATGAGGCATTATGATTGTAAATACTAGGCGCAAAGCATTCGTTGAAATAAGTACTCATTGTATACGGCTTTTCACTTTTATTAATAGGCGGTATCCAATTATTTATCCTGCCTCCTCCCCCCCCTCCCCCCCCAAAAAATTATCGACCAATTTTAAAGCAATGTTAAAAAGTTCTCAGCTTAAAAACTTGAAAGTGATAAGTTCATTTTATCAAAAGAAGAAAAAAATTGGAAGTGAATTTGTATACGGAGCTTACGTTCATTCTATAATTATCTAATAAAAATAAATACTAGCATTTAAAGGCAATTATAATGAGTCTTCCATTCTACGCTTATCCATTAAAAATAAATATCTCCTTTAAAGGCAATTATAATCTATCTCTGGATATAGTACATAAGTTTATACACTAGAGTACAATCAGAATTTCATAAATGTATGTAAAAATTTGAATATTTTTAATTCAAAAAATTCACAGTTTAATGAAAAAAAATTATTCTTAAAATGAATGCATTTTTATTATGATGATTAGATGAAATTTCTCACGAAATCACGATTAGATCAATTTTCTCAGTTTCGCAGTACAGTATATATACATTTTTCAATCGCGTCTCCTGTCGTTAACCTATTTCCACTCTCTGATTGGTATCTAACAAAATAAGTTTTATTTAAATAAATAAAATCTATAATTGTGAAAAAATAATCTATGTTTCTAGAATTACTGACACACCTAAAAATAAGAGCCGAAGAACAGAAAATGTTTATTTGCTAATCATTAATTAAATATCAGTGAGAAAGAGACAACAACAACAACAAAAAAAAAATACATTAGCAAACATAGTAAAAAGATAATCACATTCAGTGTTTGTGCATGAATTGTAAGAATTAGTCATAGAAAGAAGATTTTATATTTCGCTTTTATATTTGCCCCTTCAAAAGTTTATTTTAGCATAAAAGGTCAAAAACGGATAAATAATATATGTAAAATAGTTATAAAAATCCAAAAAGTTTAATCACAAAATCAAAAAGAGAATTTAAACCACTATTCAGCAGCGAAACATATCACACAAAGTAGCAATGCTGTATTTTGCTATGTAACAATGTAACAATTTGTAACGATGTTACAATTTTCATCTTTTCAATATCAAAATTAATACCCCAAATAATTCCTTTATAAAAATTCTTCTTCGCCTAAAATTGAATTAAACGAAATTCCCATGGCATTTATACGTAAGTTAAAAGAAAACAAGCATATAGAGTTCTCAGTCAACAAGAGAAAAACATGTTGGAAGTAAGAAATACATATTTCGCTTTCACGCATGAAAATAGCTAGAATAAAGAAGTGCTAAAAAAAATCAATATTTTTGAAAAGGCTTGATTTTTTTCAAACCTACGTAATTGATCCCTCCTCACAGAAATGCATTAAACAAATATTGAAAATGAATTCATTTTGTTAAGCTCTATTCAGAAATCTATTCAAGGATCGGCGTAAGAATGCCCAAATTTCGGAAACTTTTTGTTGATATTTGTAAACAAGAAACACTAGGAAATCATCTTAACACCAACATTCCAATGAAATTTGTTGGAAAGTAATTTTAAACAGAATTCCTTCCGCTCGATATTTTTTTATTTCATACTCAATTTTGTAATTTAAAAAGGATTTTTTTTTTCATTATATAAAATTTTGAGGGTGGAAAAAATTGTTTTTGAAAAGCCCTGATGTATAAAATATGAGGTATCTAAAATTTTCTCTTTGGTAAATACATTTAATGCATATCCATTGAAAATAAAATCAAGTATAAATAAAAATATAACGCCTACATAAAGTAAAGTAAAAAAATAAAGTTTAAATTGTATATTA
This sequence comes from Argiope bruennichi, assembly GCF_947563725.1. Lineage (NCBI taxonomy): Eukaryota > Metazoa > Arthropoda > Arachnida > Araneae > Araneidae > Argiope > Argiope bruennichi. The sequence goes on from NC_079163.1 coordinate 79,701,925, forward strand.
CTAAAATGAAATGTTTCTATTTTAAAATATTTTAAATGAATATGCTTTATAGCAAAAGGAGAAATATTACCCTATTCCAAAATTGCATCGTTTTCACACCCACAAACAACAACTGTATAAATTAAAACATCAGATCTGAAGGGGTAAAATCACAGCGAAATCTCTTAAAGAATCAGAAAGAAAAAGTCAATTTAAATAAGAAAATGAAAGTTCCAAATTTAGATTCAATTTGACGGGCAAATTTAATTAAAAGTGATTCCATCATAAAGGCTGGAGATGAATGGGTGCCTCGAGTTGATTTAAGCAAACTTATCCGAAATGTGTTGCTGTTTGTAAAAGAGAAACCTTTGCAAGCGTATTGATTCCGCAGTTGCCGTTTATAAACAATGCAGTCAATGTGAAGGCGGCGGGAGTGGGGGTAATGAACTTGATGGTGTGGCATTGATTGAATTCCTATTCAGGAGAGCGAAATAGTATGTCATTCCAATTCGCTTCCCGAATTACAGCGAAAAGTTTTCTTAAAACTTTATCTGCGCCTCATTCTGAAAGACAGATAAAGACTTTAGGAAAAGTGATTAGGACGAAATAATTTAGATTTCTCAATTAGGTAATTTATCTCAAAAATACAAAAGTAATTGTTTTATAAGGTTAAGAACACATAAAGCGATCAAATGCCACATTTTTGTTCGAACAGTTCGATTTACCACTTTTCCTTCAAAATTGCAATGAAATGCCTTTGGATGGTCACGTTTTTAAACATCGGTAAATAATTTATTGAAATTAAAAAAAAATAATTATAAGATTTCATTTGTTTAAAAAATTAAATTTCCAAGAATTGTTTTCCTCATTGTTTCGATTGCATAGATTAATATAATGATGGAGGGAATGATTCAATTCGAAAAAAAGTAATAAAATTAATAGTAATATAGAGTACTATATTTCAAATTAAATATTATAAAATAACATTCCTTTATATATCACAAATTCATAATTAAAAAAAATAAATAAAAGAACTTTTCATTCTTTTTTATTTTTGTTTATAATTTTATTTAAATATTTGTCCATCCCTTTTGTGCATCTACCTATTTCCCTTATTTTAGTGTAGATATTTAATAAAGGAGATCACATAGTTTAATTCAAGGCTTGCAGATGATTCAAAACTTGCTCACTGAGAGCAAATTTATTTTCAAGTGATGAATTAAACATGAGTACATGTTTAGAGTAGTTAAAATTGCATTTGACCTTTAAGCGAATTAATCTTCACTCCTAATTAGGACTAAGGATTAATTTGAATAGTGAATTCTGCGGAGAGAATTGAAATAAATGTGATAAAATAGATTGCTATGAATAGAATAACGCATGACGGAAGTGTAATAGTGAGGTAATATTTTAAAATTTAATTCTGAAAAATGTAAACTATTGATCTTTTTTTCCTCTAAGCATAAGACATAGCTAAATTATACAGGGTATAATTTTATTTACTAAATTCATGTCTCGAAATAAAATTACACCATGACATACCTCTTGCCGAATTTCTGCATCATTTCACTATCAGGCAGATATTAAGCTTTGTAAAGGTTTTGAGGTCGTATAAATTTCACAGAGGTCCTTATTCCATCCAAATTTTAAAAATCATATATTTTTATTGATTCTAATTTAAACTCTATGTTTCAGTTTTAAGTAATATAAGTTTTTAAGTAATAAAAATTACCGCAAACCGAAAGAGCAAAATATTTAATTGAGGGCAGACACCAGAGATTGGTTTAGTATCTCGCGTATAAACAAATTAAATCAAATGTTAAATTTAAAAGTTTTAATCAAAACTGTTAAAAAAATAAATTATATTTTTTAACGCATTCTTAATACATAAATATCAAGTTTGCCAGGGAAACAGTCATTCAACTTTTTTTTTAATCTGATCTGAAACCATGAAAAGAAAACTCGAAAATTTAAACAAAACTTGATTATAATTTGAATCTGTTTAAGTACATGACCATGATAAATCAATCGAAAACAAAATTAAATAAATCTAAAAATACAAAAAAACATCGAGATTTTCCAAAGTTTCAGGACCCCTAGGCAGATACCTATTTAGTAATTCCTGATCACTATGAGGTTAAAACTATCCCTATCTCTATCTTTGATTTAATCTGCTCAAAATTACATTTCCCTAACATATCCAAGATTCACTCCGTGAGGACCTAAATTACAAAGAAAACGTATATTAACCAATTAACTAATTTTCCAGAGTAATCTACCTCGTTACTCTATTCTTAAACTAAATTGAATAAACTAAAATTAAATCATTTACGTCGTAATAGTTACAAAAATTGCATGAAATTCAAAAGCATTTCAAATTCAAAATGGAATTCAAAAGTATTTCAAATGTCCCACGAATACTTAGTAGAGTGAAAATTTCAACGTTTTCCCAAAACAGAATGAGTCATCTGACTAGACAGCACAGAAAACCGAAATCGCAACGAGTTAAGTAGGAAATGTAAAAATGTGGCCGAGAGTTGTGCGTTACATCATATTCCCTGCCATTTCGATTAATACATTTTGACTGCTGTTTTCTATGATAGATATACTATCCACATTTCAGATTAAGTATTAATTAGATGATACAAATTAACTGCACCCTTGTACGGGAGGTCACAAATAATGTATAAAAAATACTCGTTGGAATAGCAGTACCCCCCCCCCCAAAAAAAAAAAAAACACGACAAAAAACGTTTGTATTTTGTATGTTCGTTAATTATAATATTTTGTCGTTTTTTTTTTTTTTTTTTTTTTTTTTTTTTTTTTTTTTTTTTCCAAAATACACTGTTCAGATTAATTGCAAAGGAAAAATTTTTTTAAATAATGAATCGTTTCATAAAATAAAAAAGTAACAATTCTTTTTAAGTTACACCATTTACAGCATTCCATTAAATTTACAAACTACTAAACGATGCTAACACTTGAAAAGACTAGAAAACTTTTATAGAAAGAACTTAACATGGAGGAAGAAAAAAGTGAAACAAGAAGGAAAAAAATATCCCTCAGACAACTTAATTAAGAGCTCGTTCTGCAGGACGCAATTAAAAAACAAGTGGTTTTGAATATTCAGCCATTAAAATTAACTACTCCAATAAGAATGAGACAATTTAGTTTCGAATAATTCTCATTCTATTTTTTTTTTTAATTGATCAAAAAGAAGGACGAAAAAGAATCATGACATTCCAGCGGCATTTAAAAAACGTTTTAAAAATCTAATGCCGATTTTTTAAGAAACATCTAATTCATTAATTGTTTATTTCAACTGATTATTGTATTGCTACTTACTTTCAATTTACAATTTCAATTAATAGTAACAATGACAGATATCAAATGAGAGACATATAAATTTTCAAACTATTTATGATTCATATATTTTCAAATGAGATTGGAATATCGTAGAAAAAAGAATTTTAAGTTGAGGACAGTTAGTAATTTTTTTTTCTTCTACTTAGAAACTTACCTCCGTAATTTCAAATTAATAAAAAACTCCATTAGAGCAAAAACAAAGTTCGTTCATAACTTTTTGCGATTAAACACATCTCGAAATTTCTGCTACCCATAAATGGAGAGAATTATTGAGAAAAATTACTTACATTATTACTCAGAAAACTTACATTATTACTGAAAAGACTTACATTATTACTGAAAAGACTTACATTATTACTGAGAAGAATACCACTATCTCGAGTTCTTTTTTACCATTAATATCCAATCCTAATAATAAACGAGTTCAACACAGTTCAGATTACCATTCTTCAAGCATATTTATGTTTTCGTTAATTAAATGCGTTATTTCAATGTATGCGATTAGTTATTTTATAAGATAATTAGATTTCTATAAAAGAACTCAATTATACATTTTAATGGTAGCATATATTCACAAAATAAAATTAAAAAGTAACTTAATACAGCATTATTTTTCTTGGTTTAAAAATTTCATGATATAAAAAAAGCAAATATTTGAAAATGCAAAATTTGCAACTTAAAAAACTTTTTATCGATTCGCTGCTTTTGAAATAACAAGTTCGATTTGACAGATGCAAGAGTAAAAAAATATTTACCGATTCTGTGAAATCAGTAAATATTTATAAAAATAAATAAAATTTATAATATATATAAATAAAGTATATATCAGTAAAAATATATACGTCTCGTAAAATCAAAAGCGTACACCATTCCCAGAGATTTCATATTAGAGTAAGAAAGTATATACTGCTTGGTATATTTCTACAGAAATGAATTATTCTTTCATGAGGAGATGATTGTTAAATCTCCCATTACAATAATATAAGAAATATTAATAAAATAATAATAAAAAATATTGTAAAGTTTTGAAATATCACAAAGGAATGATTATAGCATTTGTATTTATTAATGGGGCTATGAAGGGATCGCAGACGGCTTATTAATCTAAAGCTAAAATCATCCCTTTGTGATATTTCAAAACTTTACAATATTTTTTCAGAGAATATCTGATACGGTCCAGGATCTTGTTTTGTAATTTTTTTGTAGCAAGATTTAAAAAAACTGGCTTTAATTTAAAGTTAATGCTTGGAAAATTAATTTTAGTCGAGAAAGGTGAAATGTATAATTTTTCACACGTGATATTCTTGATGAAGAAGGGAAGAGGGAAAGAGCCGGCATTTCTTAATGACTTTTTCCTTGCAATGTATAACATTGATTCCATGACTTTTTTTTTTTTCATTAGTTTCAAGGCATTTCTTTCAAAATATTCCCATATGAACTTCTTATTCACTGAATTACAACAGAAAGAATAACTTCGTTTTGTATTAAGGAGAATAAATGAACACAACAAAAATCCGCCGCTATATTATAAACAGCTATGACCCTAACGTTTATTTTTACCCTTCTCAGGAGGCAAAAATATATTCTCATTTATTAAAATAAAAACAAAAAAATGCCATTTTTTTCGACCCATCAATCATAAAAGGAAGAAACCATTCGAATTGTATTTATATTTAATACAGTACATGAACAAACACAAAACTCTCAGCGGCCCATCAAGCCAATGGGAGGATATTTGGCCTACGACAACAAATTTAACACACATCAGATCGGCATATATGACGTTTCTTTATTGTAATCAAGCTTCGAACCTGGGACCCTCCAGCTCCAAAATTCAGACCTTACTAATAAACCAATGCGGCGAGAATGATGAACAACTCGAGGTATTATGGCATAATCGGTTACTGCCTTTATTAAACTATTTTTAAATTATCTGTTCAATATTTGTGTGTATTGGAAACGACTTCGCTTATCATTATCATTTTTATTTATTTCTTTTTAAAAGAAACGAGAAATCCTAAGCATTTAGCTCCCATCTGATGCCTGCATAACTGTGGAGGAGCTCTAAAAACACCACCTCAATCACCGAATTTAAACCCAGTTGAATACGTTTAGAGAGAACTGAAGGTTAGAAATCAAAAACACAGCATTATAATTTTGCTTCATTGATAATGGAGGAATATTAAAGAAAAAATAACGAAATAGCTAATGGATTAATTGTCAGACATTATTTAAAAACCGTTGTGGATACTAAAGGATATTTACCTAAGCACTGAGATTATAAAAAAAATATTATTATATTTACTGATTCGTACCTTTTTATTGAAGAGTTCGATAACTTCTGTAATTTTTTTTTGAAATGTTTTAGATGTTTTTTTTTTTTTTTTTAAATGAGTTTTAGTTTTGTTAAAAATAGAATAAAGATATTATTTTTTTAAAAATTGTTGTTAAATAACAAGTTTTATAGTAGATAAAATACCATTTTGAAGAACATCGAAAGTGTCAGATAACTTTTCAGAGACATTGCATTCCTTCCAATTATTAAAAATATATTCTCATTTATTAAAATAAAAACAAAAAAATGCCATTTTTTTCGACCCATCAATCATAAAAGGAAGAAACCATTCGAATTGTATTTATTTTTAATACAGTACATGAACAAACACAAAACTCTCAGCGGCCCATCAACTTCCAGTATTTAGAATTTAGAACATACTGAAAGGAAACGCTAACAACTGCACTTCTTTGTTTTTACTTCCCCAGCAGTGAAATCTAACTACTTCTCGCTAACATCAACAAAGAGTACAACCGAAATGCGGGAGACGCTTTCTAAAAGAAAGCATATTTATGAGTCGCGTGTTCGTATTGAGAATAAGGAAGCACATCTTGAACGCTGAATCGTTTTTCCTGACAATGGAGGTTAGTCAATTGTGGGAAATTCGCCCACGACAGAGAGTGTTGGAGTAGACGGAGGCATCATCAAAGCAGTGGAGTTCCCAGGGTCATAGAGCTTCTATTCTCTTTTCTGGAAAGAAACTCGGACATTGAATAGATACCTAGAACAAAACATCGTTTATCAAGATTTTTACTGCTTCATGCAGAAGGCTCACTGCGTGGTAGCCGTCTAGAAAGGTAGAGCTAGATCTTGAGAAATGCGTCAAATTAGAAACTACTGATATTTTTGAAGATGTTTTTTGGCATTGGTAAATCATTTTTCGGTAGTTCAATAATTCTGGATGCTGTAAAAAATTCACAATTTCGATCGAGCGAAATAAATTTTCGAATTTGGACATCTGGTTCATTGGTCACTGCGAAATACAATCTCTTTTCATTTACTAATAAGCTTACGCCGGAATACGAAAGAGTAATTTTCTTAATTTTATTGATGCAAAATTTGGCCGACGCTCCTCGACTACTCCAAAACTTAATCTCATTCTAGATGTTCATGCCAGGATGTAATGGAGAGATTTTTTTAAAATTACCCGCGCATAAGAATTTTGCGGTACACACTATATGTGTTATGTTGTATTTATAATTTTTATCAGTCTTACTTAAATTATATTTGTAAACCTAACTAACATTACACAAATGATGAAAGGGCTAATTATCTCTGCAAGTCTTTAATAACTAACTTCAGAGTTTAAGCAAAGTTTAAAATTTTTTATATATAACTGAACTTTTCAACTATAAGTTAATGCTTGAGTATTTTGTTACGCTTTATCTAACCCCCACCCTCAAAAAAGATAAGAATTTAAATAAAATTAAGAATCTCAGATTTAAAATTGCTCAAAGCAATATCCTGACGATGCAGAATATGTCTAATTCCGGAAATAATTAAAACTATATGATTTTTTTATCAGCAATATTATAGCATTCTAAGAGATAGTAATTTCTATATCACTACTTCAAAAAATTCATAGGATACACAAGATGTTCAAGGCTTTTGCGAGATTTTAATTTCTTAATCAATATCATAAATTCAACAATAAATTTAGAATAATCTAACAATCACAAAATTTGAAGACTTGACTGCTTTTTTTAAAACAAAGCCTCGGAGCAAAATGAAAGTGAATTTAAAATCGTGACTTAAGAAATTCAAAATGCATGAATTTCTTCAAGACAAAAGTCAAATGGGAGGAGAAAAAGAGTTCAGTAAATTACATAATAAAACATCAGTCACATCCATCAGTTTGTCAGATAATAGAAAAAATCTTTTGTTTATTTAAAAAACAGCAATTAAATATATCTAGAGGGAAAATAATTTTGTTAATATATTTTACGTGACTGTCTTTCCTGCAAAATGTGCTTCTTACATGAAACAGTTTCCACGAAAAGATTTTATCAAGTTTCTGCATTGTACTGCACGACTGATGGAAATAATTGGAGTTATGCGTTTCAGAAAAAGAAAAAAAATCCACAAAATAAAAAAAAGGTTTGTTTAAACAAAAATAAGTTTTTTTTTTTTTAACCATATGAAATATTTTGGTAATAAAAGCAGATTAACCAGTAAAATAAATTTTGATATACATAAGCTCCTAAAGTTAAGTGTGTTAATTTTTTTTTCAAATTACGGATGGTACATCCATAATTGAAAAAAAATGTAAGTAATTTCTTTTCAGTAAAAAAAATTACAGTTTTCTGCTAGGCCTTTCATTAATTACGAAGCATAAATAATTTTGAAAATCATGGTATATTTAAATGAATAATTTGAACTAACAAGTAAATAATTGTTTATCTTAATTAGTTGAATAAATTCAATCAGTTAAAATTTCAATTTATTATGAAAATAAATTCAATTGTTTTTTTGCACAAGACTTTTGCCTCGAATGTAAAATGTCTGAGAACTAAGATATGCACAGATAGTCTTTTTTAAATTTTTTATTCAATAACAAAGGCACATAATTTCATTCGACATTTGGCCATCGCGTAGCAGTGTAACAAATGCACAAAACTGAAAGGGAAAAATAAATACGCTGAGGAATTAACTAATGACTTAAATGTACAAGGTATTTACAAAGTTTTATAACAATTTTTTTAATTAAAAAAAACAAACAAAACAATTGTTGCAAGCAACACTAATCAAATTTGCCCTAAGTATTTAGTCATTACCAAAGTTTGCGATCACACAATATTTGAGTATTTTAATTACTTTATGAAGGGAAGAGATGATGTTAAATATGCATATAAATACAGGGTGGTTATAATTAAACTTCCCCTATAAACAGCATCATACAACGCAAACGGGTGGACGGATTACAGCGAAATTTAGTATATAGACTATATACGAAATGCGCTCACGGAATTTCTAAAAAAAAGGTCCAAAACGTCCACCAGAGGGCGCCTTTTCCGGAAAAACATTAATTTTAACACAATAAACGACCAAAATGAAATACAGAAATAATATTACCAATTATTGACTAGTTTCTGATCACCTTGACATCGAACCATATTAAGTAAAGGTAAGGAAAAAATAACAGTACGCTGTTTGTGAAAAACAGTTCAGTTTGCAGAAACAAGAAAAGATTAGGACGAAATTCACAAGAGTAGCAGTTTTTAATCATGTCCAGGATGATATAGGGAAAGATTCTCCATGTGACCACCCTCATTCATCTGCAAAATTTCAAGTTGGTGGACAGTGTGTTCAACAGCAGATCGTAACTGATCAGTTGTGAAGCTTCGCACATGAAGCGTTATGGACTTCTTTAAGCCATTCAATATCGCAACACCATCGCAACAAGATACCGTCATCATTACAGCCGGAAACGTCGACATAAAACATGACAACGACTGCAAGCGTTTCTTATCCTAACCTATTTTGCATACAGCTTCCTCTTCTTCGAAAAAATGCAAATCTCGACATTTTTTCCCTAGAATTGACAGCTTTTCCCAGTTTTACATTTTACTACTCATAATTCTTGTTCTTTATTGTTATAAAATATTGTAGTATATTGTATTGTTTATAGTTTTATAGGTTGTGTTAAATTTAATGTTTTTCCGGAAAGACGCCCTCTGGTAGACATTGTGGATTTTTTTTTTTTTTTTTTTTGAAATTTCGTGAGAGCATCACGTGTATAGTCTATATACCAAATTTTGTTGCAATCCGTTATCTGTTTGCGTTGTAGGAGGTTGCTTACAGGGGAAGTTTAATTATAACCACCCTGTGTATGGCTACTTCTCAAGAAAAGACACACTACGCGTCGTGTGGACTATGTTTTCTGTGTTGTTGCGATCTGTATCTTTTCTATATTGTTGTTCCATACCGTGTATCGAACAAAAATATAGAATATTAATAACCTGAACCAAACACTACTGATGTGGCTACCACCACTGATGAACACCATGCCACACATAAGATGGCAAAAAATTAAGCCCTCCCAGACGTGTTTCTTATAACTAATGGTGCCATTATAAAAATATATTAAATAAGAGGGGAATTTAATATCTTCTACTCGTTTTGTAATAATTTCCACAGTTATTTTTTATTCCTTAAAAGACTTTGTGGATACTTTGTGTTAGCAAACTAAATATTTTCAAAACCCGCATTCATTCATTACTAAAAAACATTTCTTGGAAACAATGTTTGGTTCCTACAAGAGTTCAAATGTTCCTATAAATTATAACCTATTATTATATGCAATAGGTTTTTTTTATTGAATGGAAAACGGAAAAATTCAAAACTAATACAGTTTAACCGCTTTTTTCTCCTTAAAAATTTAATAAAATAAGACAATCGATTAATGATACTTAACTCATTGTGAAAGGACAAATCTCATTTTAAGGAAGAATAAAATAAATTCACTCTAAAATAACGCTATTTTCTATAACTTTAAAATGCTCAGAAGTCATTGTAAAACATTTGAGTGATTGATGAATGTCGGGGGCAAGTATTGGGGCGTGATGCGCCTAACTGTGCATGATAAATATAAGCAAATCATTATATAATTCGTATAGAAGATGTATAAAATTGATCAGAGTAGCATTCTATAAGTAATACAATATGAAATTTTGAATAAATTGAAATATATAGATGTGAAATGTATGTCTGAACATTTTTTTTAGTAGAAACCCTTTTTGTACAGCTAATGAAAATAGACGCTTGCATTTCTATAAATAATCAAAGAGCTGATTAAATTTGATTTAAACATTAAAATAAAATCATCCTGTCGTAACAAATCAGATCTCATAAAATAAAAATTCAGAAAACGAGTTACCCCTCCCCCTCCCCCAGCTAAAAAAAGTCTTCTTTTCTCAATTCAAGAATGAAACTCACTCAACGGAAAATCTGCCCATAGGAAAAACAAACCTTCATTTTCTGCATCAAATCAATCAAACTCAATGAATCATTTACAAAAAGGCTTTCTGCATTTCTTCCAAGAAAGCAAATCAATTACTTGCATCGCTTCCAAGTTTCTGTCGGGAGGCAATGCAGTCCTTGTAGGAAATGATATGGAACAGTTTAAAAGAAACTATAAATTTCACAAATGAATAGTAAGGAAAAATCAACATTGTTTTACTTTGATTCACACGGCTTCATTCTCAACGGAATATACATAACGGTAAAAATATAAATAAACAAGTCGCCGTTACAGATCATTTAATGTAATGCTCAACGGTATTCAGAGTTCTAATCTTGGAAAGATCCAATAGAAAAACAGTTAGGACAGTACTCTTTTAAAAACTTGTGCTTCTTTAAATCACATTTTCATATGGAGAGAATGGCTTGCTGTCATATCTAGACCATGTGACTGGCGCCATCCAGCTGAATAAGCAAAACCTCGGAGACATCGTTGCAGACTTTGGGAACAGCTACTTTAATGGGATTTTAGTACGTGTGTGAATCTAGGTACACGAGAGAATGAACTTTTAACGTTTTTGTTCTAGATCATTCTATACCTGCAATGCGAGAGAAAAAATTCTGGGAAGTGAAGTAGTGTTTGATTTGAGTCATTTTACAGTTTAATCAGCAGAGCTCTTAAAACACTTCGAGCTTTGACGTAATTTATTTCAAAATCATTTCCTGTCACCACTCTGCATTTATTATGTAAGTTGTGTTAAATGACAATCTACAGAAATAATAAAACGAATGTACATAGAGATCAGCTCATTTTGCTTCAAATAAAGTAGGAGGTCTCCGAAATTAAAATCTATTCAAAATTGTAAGTTCGTAATAGGATATAGCACTGTTATTTAAGGTTCAATTTCAAGTAATGGAATTTCAGTGGCATTTTAATTTTTGTGATACAACATCTTGCTGCAATTATAATTAAACATTATTATCAGCAAAGCTTCCGCTAAATATTTGCTGATATTGTCTCAAATAAAAGATCTGGTATTCGTTTAAAAAAATTAACACATACAGCTGTTTGTCTTATTTAAACAATCAAGATGAGAAAAGAATGCTGAATCAGGAATCATCATCAACTCTAACAGTCCTGTAGCTCCAAAATAGAGCGCTAATCTATACAGTCTTCAACTCCTTGCAGAAAAACTGAAAAATTCTTGGTTCGATTCTTCAATATGAGTCAGCAAAAATAACATAAAATAATTGATATTAATAGTTTTATGAAATTTTCAAGGAGCAAAATTAAATTTCATAAAATTAAAAATTAATTGGCTTTCCATTTCTTTGATTTTATCTTGAGAATAGTTTTTCGAGTGAAGCTGTGGCCTTGGTTAGGAGAAGTTTAAAGTGCTCGTTACGAGCTCATTAATCACTGATTTTAAATAAAGATCCCTCAGATTTTACAAAACTGACAAATTAGCCTACAAATTACTGCAATTTTCTTAGTTTCGGGTCCATGCAACGATTTTTTGAAGTTAATATTAAGTAATCAGGTTTCGTAATAAAGAATATTTCCTCTTAAATTCAACATGTAATTTTAACAAAAATATTCTACTGTTAACAAAGTTCTTACGTGCTATGAAGTCAAACAATTTGAAAGCAAAATTGGGAATAATAAGAGTGAAAATCATAAGAATCGGTCACGCGTTGATTTTGATTGCGAAATGAGGAACCACACATAAAACAGCAACATTAATCGGGTGAGACCTTGCATAAGCATCAATCAGCCATTTTGAAGGATGCGCATCGTTGAAAGAGTTACGGGAAACAACTAACAGGTGTATAAAAAGGTATCATTTGAGTATTGTTCAAGCTTTCACCAATCAGCAGCTTCTTCTACAAAAAAACATTTCGCCAGTAGAATTTAGATGGCACTCCACCCTTTGTGAGTTAAACAGCACTCACTCAACCGTCTAACTCAGCTTTCTGTCATTTGGCCATTTTGTCAGAAATGAAAAATCGTGTCTGAAGGCATTTTTTTTTTTTTTTTTAATATGATAAGGTCGTAGAACTGGAATCCAAGTCATGTTTTCACCTTCAGAAAAAAAAAAAAGAATGGTAATAATAAAAAAAAAAAAACATCAAAGGTCAAATTGCTATTTGTTCAGATCATATTGGGGTGGGGGCTGTGTTACTACAGTAGGAAAAACCCAGTTCTTGTCTTGCTTCCACAGAAGCGTAAAAGCGTAACTATTTTGACTGCTGCAACAGTGAGAAGCTAGATTACTCACGTTGGTACCAGCGCCGACAGCTGCACTTTTTAAATGGATTGCTTCAGAAATTTAATATAGAGAACAGCTGAAAATCACGTACTGATGGGAGCGGATACCAACAATCAAAACTTGTTTTAACAAAACAAAATATGATTAAAAAAACTTGATTATGTTATGAAATCATTCAACATAATGATAGTTTGAAACTTTATACACAGTTTACAGAAGTACTGAAATGCTGAAAAGTGATTCGGATTTATACGAACAGAACAACAACAATAAAAAAAGGCTGTTGAATGGAAATATAGGCGTGACTCTAAGCAGTGATGTATATTTGTCTTTTTAAAATTAATTTCGAATAATTTACTTATACTGTGTGACATAAATTTGTCTGATTACTTTATAAATTCATCTGTATATTTTTAAATACAGTCTGACGACATTTTTAATATGAAAATTTAATAAATAAATAATTAGTTTTAAGAAATTCAATTTAAATTTAATATTTTAACTCTGTTTTTCTAATTTTCCTTCGTTCATTTATATATATTTACACAGTTTCGAAAATCTCAAAAAAGTAATTACTTTTGCAAATGAATAAGGTATTAAAAATGAATCTGAATAAGACACTAATCTCGATATACGAGGACTCTTAAAAGTCATCGGATGCATTAGAAAGATGTTAAAAAAATAATAATATAAAAAAATCTTGTAATCATTATTGAATTTGGAAAAATATTTTCGATAATGTTTTAATGCCATCTCTATTTCATTCTGAATAAAACTTCACATACAGTCAAGCTTACCAAAATATGGAATCGTTTGATTCTAAAAATGAAAAGTAAACAGGAAAGGGGAAAAACAAGTCACAAATACGATCGCAGACCAACACAACTTAGAATGAAGTTATTAAAAAAAATGCAACCGGTGGCTGTTTTTCTTTTCTTTTTTTCCTGTTATTTTAATTATCTTTTGGCTTTGCTCTTAGTCCATACATAACACAAAAATATTCTATTTACCTAAAAAAAATGTGACAATTTTTTATGTTATTCTGGATAAACTCTCATGTAATATAATCTTTGTTAAAAATGTAGAAATATTTTTCAAGGAATGAAGATATAAACAGATAAGTTAAAAACATATTGCAAAAACGATCGGAACCTACGCATTTTTCGGAAAAAATTCATCAAAAGAATTTTAACTAGTCGCAATTATTGTTGATATTATTTTTTCAAAATGAGAAGCTTAACATATTTATTTTATCTTTGCTTTGTATATTTCTCAAAACATATTTTTATTTATCTAAAAATTATTATTAAGCATAAGAAAACAGCGAATGATGTCCAAACTAATTGTTTTTTAGCATAAAAGTAGCGATTGTTTTTAAAAATGCTGTTTTAATTGGAAAATGTATCTCATTTGATTATTTAATCTGTTTTAAATTGCTTTGAAAAATCAAATCAAATAGGAAACAAGGTAAAATGAGTTTGCATTAGAAAGCTAGCTCGATGTAGCAAGATATTTATTTTGACAAAAATTAATAAGAATCCATGTTTGAATAATGTAAAACAATCTACAGATTGTGATGAATAGGTTTGTACTTCAGTTTTATCGGTAACTGCATGGCGAGTTCCGAGATCAATTGGATTTCAGCCAAAAAGTAGTTTTTTTTTTTTTTTTTTTTTGCAACTGTGGTGAACTGAAAGACAAAACTTTGTTCCGCGATATAACTGATGAATAGATTTTGCTCATATTAATGCCCCGTTTTTAGAAACAACACTAGGACATTTTTTAGACGGACCATGTTATTTTGAGTTCCTATCAGATGACCAGGACGATATCTGAGCTAGCGTCTCTCTCTCCAAGCTTCCGCATCAAGCCAATGGGAGGATATTTGGCCTACGACAACAAATTTAACACACATCAGATCGGCATATATAGCTTTTCTTTATCGTAATCAAGCTTCGAACCTGGGACCCTCCAGCTCCAAAATTCAGACCTTACTAATAAACCAATGCGGCGAGAATGATGAACAAATCGAGGTATTATGGCATAATCGGTTACTGCCTTTATTAAACTATTTTTAAATTATCTGTTCAATATTTGTGTGTATTGGAAACTACTTCGCTTATCATTATCATTTTTATTTATTTCTTTTTAAAAGAAACGAGCAATCCTAAGCATTTAGCTCCCATCTGATGCCTGCATAACTGTCGAGGAGTTCTAAAAACACCACCTCAATCACCGAATTTAAATCCAATTGAATACGTTTAGAGAGAACTGAATGTTAGAATTCAAAAACACAGCATTATAATTTTGCTTCATTGATAATGGAGGAATATTAAAGAAAAAATAACGAAATAGCTAATGGATTAATTGTCAGACATTATTTAAAAACCGTTGTGGATACTAAAGGATATTTACCTAAGCACTGAGATTATAAAAAAATATTATTATATTTACTGATTCGTACCTTTTTATTGAAGAGTTCGATAACTTCTGTAAATTTTTTTTAAATGTTTTAGATGTGTTTTTTTTTTTAAAAATGAGTTTTAGTTTTGTTAAAAATAGAATAAAGATATTATTTTTTAAAAAATTGTTGTTAAATAACAAGTTTTATAGTAGATAAAATACCATTTTGAAGAACATCGAAAGTGTCAGATAACTTTTCAGAGACATTGCATTCCTTCCAATTATTAAAAATAAAAGTAAATTGAATAAATTATATACATCCAATTATTAAAAATAAAAGTAAATTGAATAAATTATATACATCTAATTATTAAAAATAAAAGTAAATAATATAGAAAACAAAATGTTAAAGTAATTAAAAAAGATCTAACAACAACAAAACATTAAAAATAAAAAGTGATCTAATCTCTTTAACAACCGGGAAAAAAGTTTTCAAATATTAACCTCCGTCGAGGGCGTCAAATTTCAGCTTTCTATCAACAATTAAATTCTGCTTTTATGAGGCAAAAATAGAAAAGTTAAATGCTCTGAAAATGAAATCTCCGAATAAAATTTAATCCATTGATATAGATCATATTTTGTTTTACAGAAAAGAAAACATACATTTAAAATATAAGAGTAAATAATATATTTGACGCGATAACTGAAATTTGATTGAACGCTTAATCTTTTATTAAACGAAGAGAAAATTTGGTATCAGATAAAGAAAATTATACAATGTTCTAACAAAAAGGATTAATAAATTCATAAAATTGAAAATTCTTTATCGTTTATTTCTTAAGGGAAATATTTTATCGAGTGAACTATAATAATTCATCATTTTTTATTGAAGATGAAAAATGAAATAGATTTAGCAACTTCAAAAACAATCTAAAGAGTGAGAATTTAGTTGACAATGTAATCTGCACAGAAATTTTAACATTATTTATGATAAAACATTATATATGATAACATATTATATAAATCTATTTTTTTTATTCCTTCATTTCTTTTATTTTAATTCTCTGATATTTATTAGAATTAAAAAGTTACTTTTTTGTGCGTCTTTCCAATTATTTTTAATTTAAAATAACTACTGTGTGCAACGGCAAAGAAGCTCTCACATTTGCCAATTCATCATTTTCGTAATTTGAAAGTACGATTGTTTAAATAAGTAAATGCGAGAATTGTTAAGAAACCGCTCATTCTTTTTCTTATTTCAAAGCGAATGCTACATATTGCAACATTGAAGAATCGAAGTTAATTATTTCGGATGTTCATACAAGCTTGTCAAAGAAAAAAAAAGTGTTACACACAATAGAAGAGCATTTTATTATTTTCTCGAACTTCGACAACTGTATCAGTTCCTTTATTTTGAGATCTAGAAAAACAATAGAGAGTGAAACTTGGTTATTTTGAGAAATCAAATTTGATTCAAACTTAATTAAAGGAAAACGGGAACTAAAATAAAACTTTAAGATTCTTACAAAGAAGGACATTATTGCAAAACTTTATTAGTGCTGTTTATGTTAGGCAGGGTTAAAAATGATTAGCATTTTATTGATTTAGTGGTTTTTGTTTTCTTCAGCACATACTTCCACCCATACAAAAGAACCGAATAATACTTTAATATCTTAATTTTTTTTCCTTTGGAAAACATACCTTTAGATATCATGCGCCTTTATAAAACTTGTTTCAAATTTATATTGGTGAATTTTGTAAACGATTTTTTTCCCTTCCTGACATGCAAGAGCTCTGAGATTCTCTACAGTTGTATGTTCTTGGTGGCAATACACTACAATAATCCTTTTATAATTTAATTACCAATTAATCTACTAATTTTCAATCTTAACCAACATGTTTTCAATTACTATGCAGCATTTTATTAATTTGAGAATTTAGTTATCACTGATCGATTAATCGATCGGATCCCAGGTGAGTGAATATTGCTGCCAATGAATTCAAATTAATTTAAAACAACAAGAGTGGGTTTTCCGCAACTCCCTCGTATACTCTATAATGAATGTACTTGTATATATTAATCTTATGTCATTTACGAACAATAAAAATAAAAGTGTCTGTTAATATGGCGATTAATATCTGTTAATATCTTTGTCGATTTGGAATGCGGTTAATACACAAGCACCAGAAAACCGGATGTACACTTTGGACTTCGTTTTTCTAACTGATTGAAACCTAAATCGGTCACAAAACTACAATAAACAGTCACAAAATCTCATGCAATATTTCATATATTTAAGTCATTGCGTTTTTGAGTCATTACGTTTACACGCACGCAAAATTACGAATCAACAGATGGCCAGGAAGGACCTTGACGGATTTGATTCCAAATTTGATACTGCTTTATATTTTAGAGGTTAAACCATGCTTGTGAAATTTTTTCTATGTAGCACTTTACGTTTTGTAATTATTGGGTTCACTTGTGCTCTGACAATTCAGACAGACTTCCTCACAATGAATTTTGTTCAATATTTGAAAGATATTTACAAATTTGTTGTAAAGAACTTATACTAAAATCCATCTGTGAAGTTCACAGTTTTTCTTTGAGATAACGTTTTCACAGACAGACAAGAAGGCATAATTCGAAATATGTGTTTTTCAGACTCGGGAAAATCTGAAATGTGAAGATTCATAAAAATATCGAATTCGAATTTTTTGTCCATTCCAGTATTTCTTTTATACTTTTATATAAAAGAAAATAGCAATGTATGATCAAATACTGAAACGTGAAAAACAGAAGCACGGTAAAAATAAGTGGTAAATTTACGTATTCTTAGGAATATAAATTTCTCGATTTTTGGTAATAAATTTAGTCAGAAAAAAAAATCTTCGTCAAAAGAAATTTTAAAGAGTGCTTTCAAGATTCGGTAAAAATTAAATGATTGGTATTCATTTTTTGAAAGAATTGAGTAAATATTTTCATCAATCAATGATCACTGATGATGAATTTGATGAGATCATCATGATCTTTGCCAATCATCACAAACATCATCTCATCATGGTTTTTGATGAGATGATATTTGTGACCTTATTACACAATCATCGTAGCATTTAAAAACTGATAATATTATAAACAAAGATTTTTACACATTTTTTTTAGTTACTGTAACAGGACATTAATCATTCAAACTCTGATGATTTTCAGTTTTTCTAAAAAAATCTTGCGGATAATGTTAAATCTCAATCTACAAACCATGTTTTCGATATTTTTTAGCAATGAAACGGGATGATACTTGTATGCAACTCCTTAGCAGTAGTCTATCAAACTGTATGGAATAATTAAGACGCAATTTTTATATTGGGATATTTATTTATTTATTATAGATATACATACTGTTGCTTTCGAAAAATTTTGCTGTTTAAAGATTTCTGTAAAAGTAAAAAAAAAATCTGATTAAAAGTCTTAATTTTTTGTATTCAACAATTTAAAAAAAGGTTTTAGCTGGTAAGCCGACTTCTAAAAATTAGTTTTTTTTTAATACAAAAACATTGAAAAATAATTTTACTTGAATCGGTTAGTAACTTTATTATAAATTTGTTTAATTCGAATAATTTCAAATGCTGATAGAACTCAAGGAAGAAAAATCGATTTCTGTGCGAAAGTGTTGCTTAGATATCGAAAGTAATTGGATATCATTTAAGCAATTGTGCAACTCAGTGTGAACTTGAAAACAAGCGCATTTGCCCTTCTAGGTCATAAAACCCTAAGAATCCACTAGCACTATCGTAAAATAATAGATATATCTGACATCCGCTTTGTACTCAAATGTCAAATAAAAATGAATGACTATGATGCAAATAAAACAAGAAACTTTCTCATTACTGGCATAGAAAAATGTTGGTAGCTAGTCACATCCCGTAATCAACGTGATAAAGTTATGACAGGAAAGTACATACTCGGTCCTACCTCATCCAAGGTACATTGACTAGATTGCAGTCTCGAATTTTCTCCGAGTTAAGACTTTTATGTACGCTTTTTATGATCGTACAGCACTCAGAAAACAATCATAAAAGATCAAAGCATTTGAGCACACTTATGCTGATTCTGAGCTCTTCTGCAAAGCACATGTCTCGGATAACATTTATCCAGGCACGTCTTTGTGTGCTCAGTTTTAGGACTTATGGCTTTTGCTCTAGCCTTGAAAAGTTTGGGGATTACACAGTTTTCATCAAGTAATAAGTATATTGAGCAATCAGGGTGAATTTGTACTTTTAAAACTTTTGGAAGTATCTAACTCCTGTTATCATTACAAATGTTTTTCTCTACTTAGATGCATGCTATTTTAAATTTCAAAATTTTTCTTTATAACGGATCGATGAATGAAACTTTTATTACTGAGACGGTAGAAAAGAATCCGATTCAGATTTGACAGATTAACTCTCGTTTTCTTTTTATTTACTTAGCATGACGAACATATAGGCAAAGATAAACTATTAAAATATTCCAACGATTTTTCATATATAATTAATTAAAAAATAAACAGAATTAAATTCTATTCAATGAGCCTTTTTGAAGAAACTTTTGATTATACTTCCGAAAACGATAGGTAAATATGCCTTTCCTCGAAATAAAATTGAATCACTAAGCATTATACATAGTCATCCACTGTACAACATTTTGCATCAAAAACAAACAACTATTTATTCTGTACAAAAATTCGCTAATGTTTAGATGCATTACTATATTCCCACTCTTTTATGCAGTAATTTGAAATTTGGTTAGGGCTATATCTAATTTAAAAACAAATATGATTCTTTGAAAATTATAAAGCTGATAATAATGAAGGATTTGACACAATATATAATTGTATATAGCTTATATTTTATAGTGGAATCCTTTCACGTCACTTCAAACGTTCATATTATTAGTAAAATAAATATGCACTCCATTTAACCTCTAACTGTAATTTATATTAAGCAATGTTGTCAGGACACGTTCTTTTCACGTTACATTGGATTCTAAAATTAAATTTTCGCTATATATATGACAATTCACACGAAACATGAATCGACACCATTTGATGTATATGAACATTCAGGAAAAATGTTATTTTAAGAAAATTAATTTAATCAATCGATAGTAAGCTTTCACTTTATATTATACTAATTTACGACTCATTAACTCAAATTCGGAATACATTCCTCATACGTTTATTTTTTTTATCCCCGACTTTCCACTAAACAATTAAAATTTAACTAATATAAACTAAAATAAAACGCACAAAACCTTTGAAACAAAGAAATAAAATTCTCTCACTGAAATAGAAGAGAGAGAAGGAAAAACATTTCTTCCTTGAATGGCGTAATTCCATTTAATAAATTCGTAAGAATATTTATTGATACAAATAAATATCCCACTCGTTAGAGATATTTTATTTCGATAAATAGGAAAAATAACAATAATTACTGAATTCTATGGTTCGAACTCAATGACAGAGAAAGAGTTTCATTGTTCTTCGCAACGCAGGAGAAAAATGACAAGACCACATTACGAGAGACAAAAATCAAAAGCCATTGTTTGGAAAGAAAATATATAAAATCGAAAGAAGAGTATTCAATGGTTAAATGAGCCGAAATGTGTTTTTAAATGATCTTATAATAAAAACATGCTTAATCTTATAAAATAATAGAAATTAATAACTTTTAATATTCGCTTTAAATTAAAATTTGAAAGAGATTGCAAAATTTACTTTTTGGAATTTCTGGTATCATAATAAGCCAGTAAATAAGTAAAAGAAAAAAAAATCAGAAATAGTTTCTGGCAAAAAACTCTTTCCACGTATAAAAACAAATTTTTTCGCAATTAAATCGAGAATCACGAGAAAAAGACTGCAGGGCAGGTATTAATGATAGCAAAACATACCCGGCTTAAATGATGTAAGAAAGTGAGAAATATGTTGAGAGAACGTAGCTGGAAGAATTTACCTCTCTCAAGCAGCCTCCTAGGATTAAAGGATTAACAGCTTATAGAGTTCTGAAACTGAAGCTATAAAGAAACGGTAAGAAAAATAAAAAGAAATAGGCTTTGGATCGAACAATTAAATGCTCACTGTTTTTATTAAAGACTTCTTGAATAAAAAAGCACTATTTTATACCATTTCCCAAAACCCTTACAAAGAATGATTATTCACTAGATCAATAGCATTAAATGATCATAGAAGGAATGGATACAAAAATAAGCATTACATTTTAATAATAGCCATCGGGACTATTTTTCTCTCGGATTTCCTCGCGCACTCATAAAAGGTGACTCGTTTTGTGTTAAATTTCATAGAATAATGAATAAAATCAAGTATGTAATTTAGACATCTTAAAATAACGAAATGATTCTAAATTTGTCAGAGATTTACAATTGAGGTATCAACATACCAAATTCCATTTATGTCACTCATTGTATTTCTGACTTATCACGTTCATATGCATAGGAATATACAGAAAGCTAAAAGCCAACCAATAACCGGATCTAATCCAAAAAATTTATAAAGATCTGCAATTTTAGAGTAAAGGCATATTATCTTATCTTATTTACGTGATTAAAACCGTTTCATTGTGTTCTCAAAATCCGAGATTCTACAAAATCTCGAGCTCCAGTTTTTTTACAAAAAAAGATTACAATTCTACCTGTTTCGTATAGTTTGTATATTCCCATTGGAGGCACCTTATTTATGTAGATGAGAGGCTTCTGGTATGGTGGTTGGCTCTCACTTCTGATGCATTAAAGCTGAGGCAAAGAGTGACTTTCACTTCTATGACGGAACGCATTTCCTATGGGAAAGGATGTATCAAGGCCAGTGATGGTCCTTAGGACTAAACCTTAATTCCTGCCTCAATACTATCGCGACGACGGTCATTCGAATTATCAAGAAGGCTGAAACAGAGTAGGATTAGCTCCTATGTGTGTATGCATAGCATTCAAGAAAGCAAAACTATAGGTTTATGAATTCGCGACAGGAACCGTATGCTGTCAAATCCAATGTGCAAGGAAATCAAGTTTTTATCTTTCAGTATTTACAAAATCTGAGTATCTGCTTCTACATTCAATAATAATTTTTGTTTTGATTATTAGAAATTTCTTGTCAAGTTTCTCTTATAATCTCCCTTAAATCAGAAATACCTAAAGCTATGGTCAAAAATAATGTATTTCTCTTTTTTTTTTTAAACATATTTGACAATACTCCGAAAGAAAAAAAATCAATTGAATAAGGTCAGGTTAAATATGATAAATAAAGAACTTTATCTATTATAACAATATATGTACTTTGAGCTCCTCTGAATAAATAAGAATCATTGTTGTATCAAGAAAATGAAAATATCTGAAAGTTAAAACTTTCTAAAAAACTAAACAATAAAAAACAGAACAAATGATACAAAAGAATACTTTATTAAGACCTGAAACACCATGCATCAGACTGGTTAAAAGAAAGCACACAAGACGAATTCACATTTAAATTAAAGTATATTTCATTTATTTGTCTCGCTAAAATCTCTCCTGGTCCTAGATACATTATTCAGACAAAATACGAAAAAGCAGAAAGGGTTGTATGAAATATATTTGTAACTGAAAATGTTTGGAATGCAAATGGAATGAATAATTTGAATTTCAAATATTTTGGAAGTTTTGTTATGAAGTTCGTGACATTTCACATTCTTTTTCGTGGGAAAAAACAGAAGAGTGGAACATTTTACTCTACCAGAAGGCAGTGACAGATGTATAAAATAATTTTTTTTTTCGCCAAATCGAGTTTGCATGAGAAATGAAAATTTGTCGAAATGTCACAAAATAATAAGCAATGAATTAAACGAAATTAATTTTCTATCTTGCCGCAATAAAAAAGGGGCTAGAAATTATGCAGTTTAATCAGAATTATACGCTTTTTTGTCAAGCACGACATATAATTTCTGTAATAAACTATTACGGGAAAAATTTAGGGAAATGCCATGTGTTAATATAGGTAATGTTCACATATTAAACATCTGAATATAATCAATTATTTAGAAGGTATAATTTATTTTGAATTACATACTACAACAATCTTTATATATTTTTTTCTAATATTAAATACTCTGCAAAATAATAAATTAGACAACGGCATAAATTTAGTAATACATAAATATGTATTTTATTTGGAAAAACTAGATAAACTTTTGTCATATAATTTTAGTCGTTTTGTAATAAATGTTTAGTATATTTAATTCAAAATTAAATTATTCTTTCAATTTTGTAAAACTTTTCTCCCTTCTGAATAATTTAAAAATGTTTTGCAATCCGATATAAACACATCAGATTAGTAAAATATGCAAGCTAGTTTATTATAAACGTTATAATTTTTCTATTTTAGTATACTGTTTCTAGCTATGAAACTAAATTTCTTAATACTGCTATTTTTTAAATTGTTATTGATAGATTCCATTATGAAGGTTATAATCACGCTTAGTCTCTTATTTGGTAAGAACTCACGATAAAGAAGATGTATGGCAGAATTACCCAGTGAACTTAGGTAGTACTTGTAGTAAAATTCTGACAGCTCTTATTCATGAGGATAAGTTGTCTTCCTGACACAGTATCAAAAAAAAATTAACCCAAATTAAAATTTCGTTGGAAGAAAACTCTCCAGCATCCAATCCGCTTGCAAAGAACGATTTGTTATTGAAGCGCAGATCAATCTACCAGTTTTTGAATAAAGCTGATTAAAGCATAATTTTCAAAATGATCTTCCAAAATCGCATTCAAGAATTTCCAACTAACAGTAAGATTTCTAAATCTTCACACTTGTAATGAACTTTAATTTACATTTCTTTAACCCCTTAACTGTTTCATTTTCTTTACTATCTAATAAGATGACACCTTCTATTTTGGGAATATTTTCTTATTTTGATTCAAATGGAAATCCATTGCATACTTGACTTATCTATGTATTTGAAGTAATTTTAATATTGAATTATAATCATAATGAATGGTTTATTTTTTGCTTGCAACTATCAAAATTCGATAAATCGATGCACGTATGGCACTCGGGCAAAACAGTTAAGTGGTTAAAATGTTTAACTTTCTTATTAGAATGATGAAAAAATTTATTCGAACATGCTATTAAAACACTTAATGGACCTTCCAGTAGAAATTTGATGATTTTTTAAAAACATAGTGAGCTTGATCACAGCTGAAAGATCATTTTACATTTATAGAATGCCAATCAGGCTTGAATCAAAGCCGTTTCTTCTGTTTAATAGAAGGATAGTTCATCGAAGGTTTTTTTTCCCCTCCTTTTCTGAACAATAAATCCCAAAATCCTCATTTTTTTCATAAATTTATTTTTAAGGGATGAAGTGGATATATGCATATGCGAGCCAACTGAGAGTGGTTCCATGATATATTGACATAAAAGAATAGCCTAAATGATAAAAAGAAGAAGAAGAAGAAGGGGGACAGAAACAACCCAAATCTTCCCAAAGCTTGGAGAAACATTTCGTTACTTCACTTTTGTGCAAAACTTTAATCGACTCCATTATTTCTAAAGGATTCTCATCATTAATTAAGAGTTCGAACGTTTCTGGGTTTGTAAAGTCCTTTGACTGTTTAACATATCAATTAACTTTTTACTACTGCTGTCTGGTTCATTAGCAGCAGAAGCTCAAAGAGATAATGAGAACGAGTACTCAGTGGTGATCGAGGAAGGCATGCGGGAGGACCTTGTTCAATTCTTTAAGATTAAATTTTTGAGAAATGCGATAATACTCAAATGTGAAAAGGAAAGGCAATCTTTTTGGAAATTTGAATGAAAAAAGGTTTCTTTTTACGACTGATTAGAATTGATCAAATTTACATCAATTATGTAATGATTATGGTGGTAGAGAGTTAAAATAAACAGTGAGGGTTAAATCAAGATATTTTAATAAAAATATTAAACAGTTTGAGAAAAAACTGCGGAACACTTGAGAAGTTATCTAAAAATTTTGAGGTTCAATAACAGAAGTATTACACAAATCAAAGAAACATCACATCCTTCGATAAAAACAATGACTCAGCAATCAGAAAATAACACGCTCCTCTCCTGTTTTATCGAATTAAAACATGCATATGTCCAAGACAAGAGAAAAGTGTAGTTAATCTAAAGTAGTCCCAGAAATTTAAATGAACAGCATTCCTTTTCTTCACTAATTAAGATTGACAAAATTTATACCAATTATGTGGAGAAACTCCTCCTAATTTGGTGGTAATTTAATGAAGGAATTGCAACAAACATTTTAAGCAGCTTGAGAAAAAAAATTACCCTACATTTCTAACCCTTCTCGGAAGATTTCAAGGTTCACTTGCAGAACTATTATGTATGTTTCTTGACACAGCACTGAAAAATAATCAGAAAACAACTTTTTACTCTTTTTCATCTCTGAATGAAAACTTACATATTAGCCAGAATTGTGAAACATACTAAGTAAATAATGTAAGCTATAAAAATGCCAATGTCATAAATCTCGTAAGCAATAGGAATTTTGACCAAGCTGTATTTGCTTTAAAAACTTCTTGCCATTTTTGCATTTCTTGGTTTCGTTTCAAAAGAATCAATGATTTTGAATAACTTTTTTTTTCATTTCATCATTGAACATTTCATTTACACAGTAATGGCTTTTCACTAATAATAAGAAAACATATTTGATTAATTATATCAATCCCTATTTTGAAGCTATCATGGTCGGTATCAGAGATAACACCTGAATCTGTAACCCCCCCCCTTCCAAATTTCCAGCCTATAAAATAATATTTCTGTTACTAAACAATATTCACAATATTGAATAATAGCCTTCAATATTGTATAACCTTAAAATAATTAAATATCATCGTTGTTATGTACGTATATATGGACATATGTTTTATATCTCCTCCTAAATGACTGGGTCGATTTTAAACACACTTTGCACACATATTTTTTAGGACAAGAGAAAGCACATTGTCGGTGTTGCAAGTGTAAAAGTCAAATAAATATTCGATTAACTAAAAATTAACTGAAATTTGGCGTAATTTATGGCGTAACAGAACAATCTTACACAAAATATTTCAACATTAAAAATTTTGTTTTTATTTATACTCCATTTTCCCACAATACTTCCTTCAGTTTTTATTAATTAAAGAAAATTTAAACGCCTCAAAATAAATGTTGATCAATCATCATTAATTTTTTTTTATTTTAATACATGCCTTTTTGCTGAAATTTCATTTGATTCAACGCGTTGATTTAACAATGCCTAAAAATAAGCTTAAGTAAATCTCTGAGACGGAGGCATGGCATGCAAAACCCTTGGGAGCAGACGAGCAACCCTTGGGAGAAACCAGTTGTGTATCGATATCCGCTTCAGGCTACGAGAAGCTTAACAAATATTTTGCTTTTCTTCCACAGAAACTTCGATAGAAATTAATCCGAAAAAAACCCCACCATAAAAAAAACACTCTTAAAGATTACAAATTAATTGAAATTTTTTCAACGATACCAATTTCATTTTGGGGTAATTTTATTAAATTATTATCAATTCTAAAGAAATCTTAATCAAGTGATTTTTGAATAAGGAAATTTGTAGTTAGATATTATTTTTCTTGGCAGCATTAAAGCTTAGAATTATTCCACCGCTTTTTTTTTAATTTTCTCTTTTACTTTAATATATTCTTTTGAAGAAATTGTATATTAATTATTATATTTTATGCAAAAAGAGTTTCTGCATTAAAATTTAACATGAAAAGATTTTAATCGCGAGCGAGTCGAGTATATCAGCTAGTTTAATAAAATCTCGGACAACATTGTACAATATTATGAAACATGCTATGCTACCAATGGATTGAACGTGAGCTACACGTGTGCAAATGGCGGAGTTTTCGTGGATATCTAGTCAAATCCTGGTTTCTGGTCTTGAAGCCGAAACTACTATTAGCCGAGAGTAATAAAATGAAAACTTTTGAAAAATGTCAAACTGATTAATATTTCAAGAAGTTGTTATAATTCAAACTGAAGCACAGCAATATCAAATGAATAACCAGACAAACTTGTACAACATAATATAAAACACAACAAGAACTCTTGGTAATAAAACCATTATTTTGTAAAATATGGCGTACATGCTTCCAGAAAAATCGAAGACATGAAATTCAGAAGATAATAAGCATTTCTCAGACATAATATTTCAAATATTGTTTTTCTGTCGTCTGCGTCTGACGTTAATGATTTCATAAAAGATATGAAGAAAAAAATTGGTCACCCTTCTTGCTTAAAGAAAATGCTTTTTTATTATTATTATACTTGAGAATTTTATAAAAAAGAAAATAAATTCAAACAAAAGGAAAAATTTCATCCATAAACTTATTTTTGTCTTCCATGGATTAAAAAAAGAATGACGGGTTTTCCGCATAAAAATGCATATTTTCAGTTTATCGTGCTTGATTATTTGCTTATAAAATATCCCATGTTATATAGTTTAATAATTCGAGAATTAATAATTAAGAATAAAGTCTGACTTCATAATTTCACTATGCAATTCATAGTCAAAGTATAAAATGCAATATAAAGCACTTTCAGAATATTATTTTAAATTATGAAAGAGAAATTTGTTTTCACGAACTAACTTTAACATTTTTCTATAAATGATGATAAATACAAATACATTTGGAAATCGAAACCGTTTTAAAAAACAAATTCAATTTAAAGATAGTTTTTAATTTTATATTATAAAGAAAGATATAAAGAATTATTCAGTTTAAAAGAATAAATCGCCTTATGATTATTTCTCGCTATACATTTAAGTAAATTTTTTAAGACGATCCAGAATAAATGCTTATTTTTAATAAAGCTAGTTAAAATGCAGAGATAGTTTACAAACGATCCTAATCATTTAAAACAAAGCTGTGAGAATTTCATCCAAGTTATAAATTCTTCTACTAATTTTCCAGTCTTTCTTAGCTATTTATTATCTCGAAGGGACCATAAGTTTCGTAGAAGCGAGGAGAGAGAAGACCGCTTCCTTCGTTGTCTGTTCTTACTCCACCCCCCCCCCCCCATTCCTTTCAAAATATGATACATGTCATGAAGCGGATATAAAGAAAAGAAATATAAAAGCTCGTGAAACGCCACAGGGTAGTTTCAAGCCACTTAGATCCTGCCCTGGCCCCTCGCTCATGAGAAACTTCTATGATCTTTTTCATTTCTCAGTATTGTTGATATTTCTTCTGTAACGATCTGATGTCAAAAGAATATTTAATAAAGCAATTTTTACTCCTAAACTCAACAATTTTCATTAATTATGAGGTGGATAAGTTATGGAATTAGGAGCCATTGTTAAGTGCAAAACAATTCTAATTAAAAACAAATTAAAGTATCTGCCTTGCAGTATTCGGCGCAGTATAAAGAATACAGTTCCTAATCGTCCTTTTATTCGCTCTGAAGAACATTTTTAGATCATCTTTATTAAAAGAAATTAAGAGAATTTCAAATGTCTCAGTTTAATCCTGAGATATGTGCTGATGCTCTTCCTGTATTTGTCCTAAATGAGCATTTTTTAGAATCCCCATTTTTTTTTTCAATCGAATAGAAAAAAATCGGCCATCCAAGTTATTATTAACAATATTATCAGAGTACAAAATAATAATTTCTTGGCAATTTCAGAAAGATCATTTGTACCAAACAATTCTAATTAAAAACAAACTCCAATGTATGTCTTGTAGTATATGGCGCAATATGAAGAATACAGTTCCTAATCGTCTTTTTATTCGCCCTGAAGAATATTTTCAGATCATCTTTTTTAAAAGAAATTAAGAGAATTTCAAATGTCTTAGTTTAATCCTGAGATATGAGCTGATGTTCTTCATGTATCTGTCCTAAATAAGTATTTTTTTTAGAATCCCCTGTTTTTTTTTTTTTTTTTTTTTTTTTCAATCGAATAGAAAAAAAGTCGACTCTTGAAGTTAGTATTAACAATATTATCAAAGTCCAAAATAATAATTTCTTGGCAATTTCAGAAAGATCATTTGTACCAAACAATTCTAATTAAAAACAAACTCCAATGTATGTCTTGTAGTATATGGCGCAATATGAAGAATACAGTTCCTAATCGTCTTTTTATTCGCCCTGAAGAATATTTTCAGATCATCTTTTTTAAAAGAAATTAAGAGAATTTCAAATGTCTTAGTTTAATCCTGAGATATGAGCTGATGTTCTTCATGTATCTGTCCTAAATAAGTATTTTTTTTAGAATCCCCTGTTTTTTTTTTTTTTTTTTTTTTTCAATCGAATAGAAAAAAAGTCGACTCTTGAAGTTAGTATTGACAATATTATCAAAGTCCAAAATAATAATTTCTTGGCAATTTCAGAAAGATCATTTGTACCAAACAATTCTAATTAAAAACAAAATCAAGTGTATGTCTTGCAGTATACGGGGCAATATAAAGAATATAGTTCCTAATCGTCCTTTTATTCGCCCTGAAGAACATTTTCAGATCAACTTTATTAAAAGAAATTAAGAGAATTTCAAATGTCTTAGTTTAATCCTGAGATATGCGCTGATGCTCTTCCTGTATTTGTCCTGAATAAATATTTTTTAGAATCCCCTGTTTTTTTTTTTTTTTTTTTTTTTTGTTGTTGTTGTTGTTTTCAATCGAATAGAAAAAAGTCGACTCTCGAAGTTAGTATTAACAATATGATCAAAGTACAAAATAATAATTTCTTGGCAATTTCAGAAAGATCATTTAACAATATGTCGTTGAATTATAACAATTAAAAGCAAAAGATAAGATAATAAAATCTTTAAGTAATTCATGAATCTCAGAAATTGTCACTTAAGACTTATCTAATACCGATGAGCTGTCATAGCACGTTAATATCAATTTATGTAAACAAGGTACTGCGGTTGTGGAAGAACAAAAATTGGACTGTCTCCGAGAGAAAATATTAGCTCAAATAACATTACTTAAATACTTGCTTAAGAAAACAGAAAAGCCGGGGTAAATCTTCCTCAACAATGACCCATAAAGAGATTAAACATGATAATTAACAAATGTCACTCAACATTAACAGACAAAGCAAACACTGAACATCATTCAATTACGTGACAGTAACTTGAAGTCGACACTTATGTTATTTCTAGTAAACCGTAATATGCTTGTCGAAAAGTAACTACTTTTCTGAAAGACGTTCCCCATGTAATGAAATAGAAGATTAACTGCAGTCATGATAGAAAGGCAAGATTTGGAAAAAGAAGTATTATCTTTTCCATAAAGTTTCTTAGGAGAATATTTGCCGGGAGGCTGTCTTAATTCATCTTTTGCGTTTGATCTAGATTTTCCAAGGAAACTGGGACAAATATCTCGAGAGCTTTTTGTTTTTATCATCTTTGATAATATCAGATACTTTAGAGATCACCGGCATGTCAATTATTCAGAATAAACAATCGCCGTCGATTATCTGTAGAAATGAATTGTTGAGTTTAGACTCCAAGTTTCCTTATGCTGAGTTTCCTATTTAATATAACCATTCTAAAGGAAGTTTCAGTCATTCCATGCCACTCGGATGAAAATATTTGAGAGATTTTATACTTATTTTACCTGAACTTTAGTAGTATTAAAGTTTATTTGTTAATCCAAAAACAAAACAGATTCCGTTCCTCGATTATAAAATACAAATCGATTTAAAAAATAAAATAAAAGATATTGATATTTCAAGTATGGGCCATTCTATTTTGCTTTTCAGAGTAAAAAAAATACATATCTTTATACAAATCATAATATAAAATCATTCTTTAGTTAACCTTTTTTTTTGGTATAGGACTAAATAATAGTTATAACAATACCCATAATTTTATTTTTTCTTAAAATTATTTGATCAAAAACATCTAAAAGAATTTGATTAACGCCATTTGTTGTAGATGGAATATACCATCTAATATTTCACGGCAATTTGTTTCGTGGTTCTTTGTCATGTTATATCAGTACACTCATGCCGTCATAATAATGATAAATGTCTTGGGAAACGTGCAACAAAACTACCCAAGCTTTTGTCTGTTACTGATATGATGCTTGAACCTCTTTCAATAGGTTACTCCATTTTCCTGGAAACGATATTCCTGTTGATTGAATTGGTTGCATTTTTGTCGCACCGAGGGATACAGCGCGAGTTACGAGTGACAGTTGGGCGGAAACGCCAGAGAGAAAAATTCCGACCATAAATGATTGAAGGGCAAGAAGGATTTGCGCAAAAGGATTTTACAAAGAATGATTGCACACGCTTGAGCAATATGACACTGAAAACTCACATTAAAGTTTGCAATATAGCTCAGAGTTTTCGAAAGCACTCTTCGCAATTTATTACTTTTAGAAAATTGATTTGACTCCGGGGACTCATTACAGTCACAATGACATTTTGACACGCATAATAATTAAAGGGGCTAAGTTGCGAAAGATTTCACTTTTAGTTATTGAATCCTTAAATATTAATAGCAGAAGTTTAGGAAATTTCTATTTCAATTAAATTATCAATAAACTTAATTTCAATGGCTGTTAACACACTCTAACGAACTTTCGTTACAATAATACCAGTCTCAAAATTAAAGTAGTCATAGTTAAGATATGTTAATCGTAGATACTTAAATATTCATATTAAGTGTAACGTGCATCTGACATGCAATAGCATGCTTCCTAATGCTACTGAACATCAGAAAGCAAAAAGATTTCAGGAAATCAAATTGATTTTATTCATTGGACCAACCTTTGACAAACAAGAATATTTCATTGAATTTTCTTGCTTGTTATTAATTATTGCTTCAGTTTTCAGCTCATTTTCCCCATTTTGATTAGGATCACGGAATATTTTTAATGCTGAACTAGTCCCAAAGGATAAAGGTTAATAAGTCTCGATATATACGCATTTAACTCATTCTTTACTTAACGTGCCTATCACCATCAGTATTTCTATACAATTAAAAATAGATGTATTATAGTTCAATACAAAATATCAATTATAATTAAATAACTATATATAAAGATGTAGGCTTATCTACTGAAATAAATGTTGATTGTCTGACAAAAGGAAATATATATGTCCATGAAAACAAAACTAAAGCATTAATTTTGTTTCAAGTTTATAGCAAAAGTTTTGCATAAATGCTAATGTGTTTACCTCAATAGTTGCATTAAAATATTTATTTAGGGAAATGGAAACTGGCCGCTTCAGTTTTTCTCTGAATGATTTCAACAGTCAGTTCATAACTATTATGACGGGAGAAACGGGATATTGCTAGTCGCGAATAGAAAGCATCCCCCTCTTTTTTTTCGTTTCTTTCTAGGATTATTCAACGACCTTGTTTCGAACATCTGGAACGACGATTAGGAAATCGTTTAGAGAACGCTGAATAACTTCCTTTTTTCTCTTTAAAAGAGAATTGTCATGCCTTTAGATGACATCGAATCGAAAAAAACGAATTTCATTTTGTTGACTAAGATTCACGTTTCATTCATTTCGATGTCCAACATAATAATCGAATATTAATACAACGTTTTAAAGACAGGGTACGTTTCTAAATTCATACAAATTATGTCTCAAGAAATAAATCTTAAATTAAAGTTTTGTAAAAAGCTTTAAAACGACATCTCATTTTTTTATGTACCACGTGCCGGATTTTTTCGCCCATTTTAAACAGTTTTATTACAGCCCAAACTCGAACGTAATATTTTAAATGAATTCTTTACAACAAACATCTTCAATCATCTATAGTTTACTTTAGTTCGCCAAGGGACCTCAGGCGTTTAAGATTTTGCATTGTTCAGATTTAATATTTCTGATGATTTGACAGACCCAAAAATGAGGATAAGAAGCTGTCGCTATGGTAGGGGGTTATTACACCTCTGGGAGATAAAGTAATGGTATGAGAGTTGCAATCACCATACCGGTGACGGAACATACCTCCTATGGGAGAAATTGTACCGTGAAAAGTGATTTCTATTAGGGCTCAACCATAGTTCACATGTGAGTGCTAACACGATTATTCGGATCATCCAGTTTCCCCCGGACGCTACTCTTTTGCGGTTATCTTAACAATTCTTAATTAGTACTGGTAGTATGAAAAGAAAATAAAATAAAATTAAAGGCATTTTATTTTTGTTGGAGTTGGTGCGAGAACAAAAATAACTATGTGGCGAAGACGGATTCGTACTAATGGGTAAGTTTAGACAAGTCCATATATATTTCTTAAGCAACTAAGAATTTCTTTGAAACCTCCACTTAAAGGAATCATTCGATTAGTTAAGAGGACAAGGGAGGAGGGCTTCCCTATCCTTTTCGGGTGAAAAAAAAATCGAATCTTCAATTTTCACATTAAATATGAAGGAACGTAGATAACTAAATATTTAAAATATGTATTTCGGCAATTTTTGAATAGTTATGAGTATTTAAAACCTGAACGCAAAGTATTACGCCCATTTATTGATAGCTAAAAAAAATTCGAAGGTTCATTATTTTTAAAAATTTAATAATATTTAATAACGGTAATTAAAATTTGACTAGATAACCATTAAACAATTCTTTATAATAATATTTAAGAAGTTTTGTGGCTTACAATTAAATGGGTGAGATAAATTTCAAACATTTTACTACTTTTAAAATGATATATTCATTGGATTATATTGCAGAACTGTGTATATTATGCGAAGATGTAATTTTTCTTATTATATTCAAACTTAAAAGCATTTATTTATTAAAACATTTATAATCTAAAAACAAGAAAAATGAAACTTTTCAAATCTTATATAAAAACAGTGTAGAAGAAAATTTGCCATACATTTAGAATTTATTTTGAAATATATATTTCTTTTCATATCAGATATTGGTCATATTTTTCCCTAAATCAATAGTTTTGCGTTATTTTATGAATTCAATTTGAAGTTTCCTCCATTCATAAAATCTAGTGCTAACTTTTGTATAGAGTAATTAATAAAAAAATTAGACTGCTTTCGAGTAATTTTAGAGAGTTTAGAACATTTATCATAAATGCTACTAACTGATGATAATTAAGAAATATATTGCAAGGGAATTTTATTTATTTCTAATATTTTTTTCCCTTAACGCTTGCAAAATTTGAAAATAATAGGAAGTTGAAATTTTAAAATTGTTCTGAAGATCACTGGTAGTCTTAATGTAAAATTAATTAAAAACCATTAAAACTTTAAGGAAACTGTTCTTGGATCAAGAAGCATAAAGACGTTAAAGTGAGCAATCGAAACTTCAAAATGGGTCTCGGAATAAATGGCAAAAAAATGTGTCTTGGTTTTTTTCCTCTCCTCATATCCTCGAATTCAATATAATTTTGATCAATAATGCTATCTCAAAACGGTCACGGTGATTTTTAAATTATAGTGTTGCTTTTTTTATTACTAAAAAGCACTCTTCTGGGGTACTTCATTGGAATTACTGGGGTTAATAAGTACAAAAAATAACAGTTTTAAAGAAAAAGCTTTGAAAAATTAAAAGCTTCTCATAAGAGCCATAATGTGTGCGAAAGTCGATCTATAAATCTATAAATATTTAATCTGTTACTTTCATCGTGGAGTAGTAAAAATATTACAGATAATATTACAGTAACGCTATAAAATGATTATGTAAACATTTTATTTTAAATGTTCATAATTTACTTGATCTAGGAATTCTCACGTAATTGATCAATAAAAAATTTATGGAGCTTATTAATAAATTGATAATGATTGTTGATTGATAATCATTGTTCAGATGCTATATTGTTATAATAATGTTAGGCCGAAAGTTTTCTAGTGCTTAAAAATTATTTATTAATATTTAATGTTTTAATTTAAAAGAGAATAACTTAAATATAGGATTAAGTTAAAAAAAGAGAACGGATTCTTCATCTCTAATAATATATGGAATTAAAATATATTAAAATAAGTATGTTTTTTTATCACAAACATAATATTCGTATAATATAAAAAAATCATTATTGATCATCCAGCTATTTAATTAAAATATTTGTCTGCTTTATTAACCGCTGTACACACGGCTGGGCCTGCGCTTATTTATTTTAAATATAATGAAAACAAAATATACGTAATTTATTTTGAATTCGTATATTCAACTCATTAAAATGTTTTAGAGGCGCAATCCTAATTTAAATAGCATCACTGAACAAAAATGTTGAAAAAATTAATAAAAAGTAGAAAAATAGTTGTATAGAATATATATATATATATATTTTAATTTTAAGGTGTAAAAATAGTTTTTGCGCAATGATATGTTCTAAAATTATGGTGAAAAAAAAATTCAAAATCAGTCTATCCCGATTTCAATTCTTCTAGGGGACCATAGAAATTTTCTAAAAGCGCAGCTAATTTTGTTCGATTTTGCTAAGGAGTGTGGAATTATATAAGATTCAGTTAAACAAACAAACAAATGGACATTCAGTGTATGTATATATATATATATATATATATATATATACATACATACATAGATGAATATAGATCAATAAATTTCTAAAATAAACAAAAAGATTTTTGTTTTTTTGTGGTTTTTTTTTCAAATTTAGTATTTTATAAGATGGATTTCACAGGCAACAGTCACGCTCCAGATTTGTGCAAAAACCCATGAATACATGTTTACTGATTAATGGTTATATATGTGTTAGCAATGATCACTAAATAACCAAAAAGTGATAAATTTTTCTACCAACAGTATGAAATAAACCAAATATACCAAAAATATGGGAAAGTATATATGCCAAATCATTAATTTTAACGAAATTGTTTTACACCATGCAGGATATCTGTTCTTGAGTAACTTTAGAATCGATTTCGTTTAGCAATGAAATTGGGCTTGGATTTTTGGTTTAACGATAAATTGGTAATTTTAAAATGTATTCAGTTTAAATAATGAGAAATAATTATAACAGTGATTAAAATCAATTTAAAATTTTATGATATCGTATGATATTTATAAGATGTAAAATCTTCATTATGTAAGACCATCAAAAGCAGTCAATTTATCAATTAAAATGAATTTTATATAATGAAAGTAACTTTTTTTTAACTTGGCATTTTATTTTCCCGCTGTCATTTATATAAATTGTTTTACAGAAAAATATTTTATGTTGCTACTGCAAAATAATTTTAAACACTTGATGCAATTTAATTAAACGAATTTCATATATCTGGAAAATAAACAGTTTTTTTAAAGGCATTAAAATTGCCTTTCTTGTGATGAAATAGAGAAAAACGCATCACTTGAATTAAAACAAAGCAAAAGAAAAATGCATACGCATCAAAAAGAAAATTCAGCATTTCACAATACGAATGACAAAACCAAGAATAACAACTTCTTTCTTCCTTTCTTTTCCTACCCAATATTTATTAAATATTATTAAGATAGCCTCTCATGAGAAAACCAGTTTCCATTACCCTGGCATTGGACGACGGTAATAAAGGTCTAGTCCCTCTAATTTTACGCCTGTGCACACCATGCAATTTGACAACCTCATTCAGGGTAATCCTGAAAAGTTGGATAAATTTCACCTTCTGTAGTCCTCTTTGCAACTTCAGTGCATCCAGTTATGCGCTGGTAATTGGGTATGTGGTTAGTCATGGTTATATTTGGAATAATTGGTGAAGAGAGGTTATGATGCTCGTATGCATTGTCAAGATGTTTAAAACCATTAAATAAAAGATAAGAGGCCTTCTAAAGGTTTTTACCTCGTAAATCTTGCCATCATGTCCACAACTTCAAATAATTTTTTTCGAAATTCCTTAATTTCTCAGAATAGTTTCAGTTCCTAAAACCGGTAGTTAAAATAAAATCCAGGAAATATATATCCTTTAAAAAATTATTAAGGCGGTTCAAATAAGACGTTGCACATCAACTTGAAACAAATATAGTTCAAAATAAGAAAAATATATATTTCTACTGGGATTGTAGCAATAATATATAAAAATAACTTTCTTTTCAGCAATAACTTCCAAAAAAAAAAAAAAAAAAACACGCTTTTTTCAGTGTTATATTCCGAAATAAAATTATTACCTGCTTCGAAGAGGAAAAAAAAAAGTTATGTCGCCAATTTTGCATTCCCTGCCTATTATTTGATGTTAACTTGGGATAAACACACCTTAGCTCCTAATATTTCCCAAAGGATAGTGGATTGGAAATAGCTGAATTTTTTTATCTAAAAGTTTTCATTCAATACCTTTTGATCTCGAACCATTTATATCTCAAAATGTGCAACTGCATTTCTTAAAACTTTCAACAATAAAACCTTTTCAAATATTTGAAAATTCCTATCGTGGTCAATCATTTTTTCTATGCTTCATTAAAAATAATAAAAAAATCAGTACTTATCAGTTTTCTAAAGAATTTATAGAATTAAAGTGTCTTAAAATTGCCGGAAACGTTTATAAAACGGCGGTTAAAATGCTTAAGTATTAGTAAGTACTGAAGATTACCATATAGAAAACATAAATTGTAAATTTTTCTTTCTAAAAATTAGTCAAATGCTTCAGTTAAAAAAAAAAGCTATTAATGGCAATAACAATTTATTCACATTTTGGCAACCAATGCATCATATTCAATTTCTTTTTACTGCTTTATTTTCCAGATAATATTTTACAGCGAAAAGAAGGAAATTAGACATTTCCAAATATGCAAGTCTTAAGACTTAATTGGAAAATGTATTGTACAGACAGCGAAATTGGAAATAAATTAAGGAAAATTCGTTTATTTTGCAGATTTTAATACATAATAGAGGAAGTTGCTCAAAAAACAAGTTATTTAAACTAGAGGAAATTGTAATTCGGCTGATGTGATTGAGAAATAAAAGCGACGACATAATGGTGGATTCTCTATATAACCTTTCACCCGACTTCATATTAGTTTCACACAATCCAAAGCATCCAGTTAATGACTACCTTTCACTTTTCATCAATATCGAGGAAAATGCAATGGCTAATTTAATAGAAAATATTTTCTCGCAAACATAGTACGTGTTTGGACTTCAAGTACCATCGGATGCTATCGTTAGGGTAGTAAGGCAATCTTAAAGAAACTACCCCCAAAGTTAATATTTTCTCAGAAAGAAAAAAAAAAAAGATGTTTCGGAGCGTATTACGAGTTATTTGAGACAAACCAATGAAATTTCCATTGGCCAGATGGTTCAATATGTTGATGGTACATAAAACGAGAACTGGGTTAATTTTTCATGAATAAAGATGAGCTCTCATGGTGTTGTGGTTAATCACAGTAAGTATAGGATTAAAACCTTATATTAACCATCTTTAGCGGCGGATTACAAGCAAGGCAAAGTAGGTGAGCTCCGGAAGCAAAGAGTTGAAAATGATCCTGAAATGTAGGTTTAGATTATATATATGTCTTATTTCTAACATTCTGACTTAATCATATTTCAATATTCAGCATCAAATTAATGCCCTTTTTCAGCTTTATAATTCATTAAATTCTTTGCGGGAAATTATAGTTATTGAAACAATTACAAAACAAAAAGGAATTTTGCTAAGAAAGAGGCAGATACATTTCTTTTCATGAAATGAATTCGTAAATTATTTCGGCAATATGTTTGAATACTTACTAAGACATAAAAATAAAATTTAGTTCAAAGAGTTATTTATTAAAACAAACATAAATTAAACTAAATATAAACAATAAAAATATGTAATAGTTATACGTAAAAATGATAACGCAATTATTAAATAATTATTAAAAGTACTCAAAATTAGACTACTTTAAAAAGTAATAAATAAAATGTCGAAACGTACAATTACTTATGTGTAATGTCTCACAGTGCCTCTTAAAAAAATTTAGCCCCAGGGGCCTCCTTCGATTTGAATCCACCCCTGACCACTTTTACGTTTTATTCCAGATTTGAATTTGAAATCTTTTGAATTTTTCAAAGATTTTTCGCAAGTTCTCTTAGTATAAAAGAAATATCGAAATTTGAGAACTAAAAATAAATTATAAATTTAACACATATTTGGCTTTCGTAAAATGATTTTGAAAAAAATTTGTAAAGTGTTTTAGACAAAAAAATTTCTTAATGAAATTCCAGTATATTACTTTATAAAATCTTTAAATGATTTTCAGAATCTCTTGAATAAACACAGTGTTCCTTTCATGAGTTGGAGAACTAATTTGTTTTTATTTGAGAGTTAAAGACAAACAATATTTCAAAGAAATCAGTTTGAATATATTATTAAAATTTAAAAATGTTAACCTCTCCTTACAATGTTTACATAAATCAAGGTAAATTATTTATTTTTATACAGATGTAGAAGAAATAAGAAACTTATTCAAGAAATTCTTATCAATGTAAAGCTTAAAATATTTTGAACAAGAAAGTAGTAAGCACACAAAGAAGGCAGTATATAGTGATTTTAACGAAAAAAAAGTTTCAAAATAGCACTTGCAAATACGTTATGGAACTAAAACTTACTAAGCAGAGAAATATATACACATCGATGTAGATTTATTAAATGTTATTGTAGTTATTATTGTAATTTTTAGCTGACTATATTTTCAATTTTAAACATTTTATTGAT
This sequence comes from Argiope bruennichi, assembly GCF_947563725.1. Taxonomy (NCBI): domain Eukaryota; kingdom Metazoa; phylum Arthropoda; class Arachnida; order Araneae; family Araneidae; genus Argiope; species Argiope bruennichi. The sequence continues at coordinate 79,741,859 of NC_079163.1, forward strand.
ACTTTACAGAACAATCGATAAAAATCATTCAATTAAATATAACGAATGGCAATTCATAAGTACATACAATGCTTCAATAAATGAGAAAGTTGCACCTTGAGGAGGTTTGCGCAAATGGGGAAAAGAACATAACAATGAAAACTTAACCGATGACTTTGTCCTTATTTGAGTGGTGTCAGAAAAATCAACAGACTATTTAGCAGGCCTTCGATAAATTCGATTAACCAATTTTCAATGCCTAGTCTGGAATAGGGGAGTGCTCGCTCTTTATTTGGGGATTAGCACTATGAATTTCGCTTGAAATTCTTCAAGGTACCCATGTAAATATGAACATCAGATAAATTTATTATTTTCAATATCATTCCAAAGTAAGCCTAGAACTTTACGTACGATTCTATTAGTTCAATGCGAGATCAGCGATTAGATATTGAATTTTGAAACCAACTAACGAATGGCGAAAGAATACGCATCCACATTATCAATACATTCATTGACTCGAAACCGCAAGGGGAAAACATCTGAAGAACGCGCAGGTAAAAAAAGAAAAGAAAAGAAACAACACAAGATACATTCACTTATGGTTGGCTTGAGAAACTTGCAGTCACCTTTATCCATCGGCCACTCTAAGTACCTCTCTCTAACCGGTCTGTAACCCCTCACCCGTCTCCCCATTCCATCCTCTACGGGATGGATTATTATAAGGCCATCCCCAACTAAATCGCATCTCGTTGCAATAAAGATCGCTGCCCTCCCCCCTTCCGCACAACTCACAACGACCTTGACGTCTAGCAATTTTTTTCTTCACTTCTTTTCCCATTGCTTCCCTTACCTTTGCCTGCAGATGCCTTGTTAAAATGGGCGGGTAGTTGCAGTTGAAAAAAGCGCGAATGCCGGATGGATGGTTCAGAAAAAAAACAAAAAAAAAAAAACATGGTCGAGGAGGTCGACGCCGCGTTTCTCGAGGAGGTATTTTTTACTCGGGTTTAAACTATTTACCCGTACTCTTTTCTTCAAAACGCAGAAGAAAGGAATGGTCCAAGAAGAAATGAACGAGAGAATCTATCTTCTTTCGCAAGGTCAGATAGGCGCAACAAACGACGCGCCACGTCTCTCATTTCTGGATTTTTCCAAAGCCAAAGGTGCTTCGTCAACTCCAACGAAATAGTCCATTCAACTGAAATGAAAATTCTACCGGATTTTGATTTCAATAGCTTGTGAAACTCTCTGTATGGATATTCATCGCACTTGCGAAAGAGAAACGTCACAGAAAGTGGCACAAATTGATAATTCATCCTCTGGAAATATTTTAAATACATCAGTTTTCTTCCCCACATGCTTTTGTTGTGAAATTAAAGAAGAGGAGCATGTTCTATGTGTAATATATCGCAACATATTCTGTTGAATAAACTTCCCTGTATTAAACGTGATACATTCAAAATATTTAGACTTTACTGCGAAAACAAACAAGTGCAAGAGACGCTTTTGATCTTCAATAAGTCAACATTGCTTTAATGTACTTGTAATCGTCATTTTAAGTAAAGTTACATGACGGAGGTTATGTATGCGTCACTGATGCATCATATAGCTGACAATTAGAAAACTAAAGGGTTTCAATAGTCTCGAAATAATGCTATAAACAGGTTATATGAAGTTATATTATTCAATCAAAATAAATAATCAAAAAAATATTTTATAACTATGTAATGCTAAACAAAAAACTGTTCTGAAAATTAAATTCATGATGTATGTAATAATGTTCAAACTCATAAATATTGCTCCTTTGGTACAGTTTTAATAAGTATCTTTCAGCAAAAATAAGTACATTTACAATATATCTCTAGATTTCCTGTTATCGAAAATTATAATTATTCATTTGTGCGATGCAGTCCAAAACATTTTTTTGGAATTTATAGTATAGCCCTTATTTCTTGAACTTCCTGACATTGGTGGACAAGTTCCAAATTCAGTGAAGGTCATCATTCCATGGATTGATTTTTTTTACAAATTAATGAAGCTTCTTTCGGGCATCACCTTAACGTGTACCTCACTTTGAAATTTGAAATAAAATATTCACTCGCCACTTTAAAAAATATTCTATTAAACTCGATATACAATCCTTTGACTCAAGTTATTTTTTTTCAAGAATCAAAACATTTCAAAATCGCACATGTCAGTTCTCTGTCTGTCCGATATCATTTATTTTTCCAAAAGGTTTTATCTCTGGCATAGTCATTTTGTAGACATTTCTAATGATAGAATCAGAAAGGCGTATCGCTTCCAGCCATCTATGCAAAAGCAGGAAGAGCTCCGTCCAGAACTGCTGAAATGAGAAATGCAACTGAAAGGACATTCAAATGGCATCCCTAAATGAGTCAATCCCATGGAGAGGAGATGAGCTGGAACTAATCGCAGCAGGGGAGCCATCTTCACTAACAGAAAAGGGGCAAACTGCTCACATTTCCAACGATATAGCAATAGGGAGATTTTTTTTTAATTAACTAGGATCTTGTTGACTATTTTAGATAACATTCCTTGACTCTGCGGTAATTCAGTTTAATGTTTGATTGCACAAGAATGAGAATGTACAATTAACAGATTCGGTTGTAAATGATTGCAATGATTATTTTTCGCGGCATTTTTTATAGTTGCATTTCAAATATGTTGTAAAAAGTGGTTATTTAATCTGAAGAACCATCCAACCACAGCAATCCCTATAGGGCTATTTAATTTAAAAAAATATTACTGTAACTCTGATTCAATTTTTCTAGAATTTTTTTAATTTGTCATTAATAAAACATTAAATTGCCTAATAGAAGGAGGAAATTAAAGTACATTTTAAGGTCGATATTTGAATACACAAAACTATTAGTTCTATATAAGAAATAAGTGTCAAACCTATTTTTCTTCAGCATGTATTCGTTAACAAAATACTTTGTAAACAGTTATGATAAAACAGTCATGCATAACATCAGGATATGCATGAAAGATTCACTACAGTAAAGAAATAATTTGACTAAAAGGCAAAACAAGAATTCATAGAAATGGAACATTTCTATAACATTCAATGGAATTCTTCTGTATAACTAATACATGTGCAAAAAATTAATTTATAACCGTATTTTATAACATAATATATATATATATATATATTTTAAATAATATGATATTTGTAGAGCAATATGCATAAAGTTGCTGATGATGATATTTTTCAATCTAAACTGACCGAGAATTCGTTTTGCTACCATAATAAAAAAAAACAATCGCCATATTTGAAAAAATATATTATCTGCAATCAGCAAATCACATTTATCACAATCAGCAAATGATACCAAAATTGAACATATAAGGAATTACCAATCGGAAAAGAGAAATAAACCGTATTTCTTATATTGAAACAAATTTTATTTCATAAGTTTAAAATACCTTAATAAATACTGTTTAGTATATGTTTTCGTAAAAAAATTGAACTAAAAATTTTAAAAATTTCAGTCCTTAACTGAACTGTTTAATTGGATAATAAATTTAGTCGAAAAGAATCGTACTAAATAAATTATCTACACCACGTAATTCAAGCGATAAAAAGGATTGGGTTTATTGATTTTTGTTGTTATTTGTCTTAGATATGCATAAATTTTTTATTCCGTCAGAATTTTAAATAAAGTTAAAATATATTCAAATGCAGTTTCGGGTGTTTTTTTTGGGGGGGGGGGGGTCGGGATATATTTAGTAGGGAAGGTTATTTTGGAGGTTAAGTCTGTAAAGGGAGATCACAGAAAATCAATTGGAAGCGCATGTTGATCAAATATATATCCATTGTAAAAGAAGCTTATTTGTTCAGCTTTGTCATCATAAGGAAAAGGTACGAGGGCAAACATTTCCGTAACCGGCAGAAAGAATTACTCGTACGAAATATTTCATTCCTTGCACTAGTCATTTTTTCCCACTTAACTACACTACTATATTTGACATAGTTAACGCCTGAAAAGTTTCAAAGCATTGCATAACAGTTCACATCAACAAAATGACCTACTATGTTCTTCCGATAATTTACAGGAAAATAAATAATGATGATGATATTTATGCCGTAACATTTTAATTCAATCTTTAATATGTTCGATGACATGGTTTATAAATGTGATTTCAGATCGTCCATTAAATTAGAAAACCAATTCTTTGCTATCTAAAATAGAATGGGTCATAGATCAGTAGTAGAATAGATAGTAGTAGCATAGTCAGATAGAATAGATAGTAGGTGTGAACTAATTTCATAGCAGATGTTAATTGCAGGCAAGCCAAGAAGCAGTCAATGTATTAAAACAAATATATATATATATATATATATATATATATATATATATATATATATATATATATATATATATATATTATATATATATATATATATATATATAATTGATGAATCGAATACAAACTATCTAAATGTTTGTGAAAATTAAAGAAAAAATGTATATTTATAAAAAAGAAATAAACATACAGAAAACAATCAAGATCGTATAAATAAAAAAAATATCGTTACATAATACAAACAACTTAAGTTGGTCACAATAAATAAAAGGACAAACCCAAATATCCACTTATATTTAATAATGCGACTAAAAATTACCTGCAAAATATTCTCACTTTAAGAAATACAGTTCTTGTCTGATAATTTAAATAGGCACATGTATATAAATATAGACCAGTTTTAAAGTTATACAGAATTAAGTGTTTATCCTTATATTATTATTAATGAGAGATAAAAAGCCAAAAAGTATTTCTGAAATTCCTTTAGTTTGGCAAGCCTTTTTATACTTCTTTTATTAATATGGTTTCTAAAAGACACATACTCCACAGTAGCTGATTTGCGTCATGGCTTTCTTAATGAGAAATACTATATTAATTGCAAGCTGTGCAGGCGATCAATAGTACGTCTAATTCAGATAGTAGCGATTGCAAACGGTTCAGTCAACTCAACATGACGCCCTAATGGATAGTTTCATTTCGAAATGTGTAACGTAGCTACATGGGGAGCAACAACTTACAAACACGCAAAATCACAGTTAACGATACAACCTTGCAGAAAATGAAGAAAATATGTACTCCGTCTAGCCTCTATGCTACTTTTTTAATACCCATTTTATGATGAAATTGGAGCTCATGTTACTACATATGAATTAACTATCAGTAAATAAATATTTATAACAACCTTTGATGTTGTGTAAATATGTGTAAGAAAGAGAGGTTCTTTACAGTCAAAATTTTAAAGAAATATTGTCTGTGCTGATTTTTAGTCGAACATTTAACTATATATAATTTTAATAATTAATGATTACAATAATTAATAAATAAACGTTAATATGCAGTCATATATAATAATTTGGATAGCAATTTGGCCATATTTTTTAAAAATCCGTCGCAAGTTTAGTCGTAAATTCCATAGCACTAAGTATGAAATAGCAAAAAAATATATCAAGAAGTCATGTATTTTAATAAAGGTTCATTTATGCATAGAGAAATTCGGTGTGAATGGTATCCAAGTTTTTTTTTTTTTTTTTTTTTTTTAATCTTTAGATATAATTAACACTCCTACAGTACGCCGTTTCGACAGCAGGGATTCCAAGCAATGTAAAAAAATTGATGTAAAAAAATAAAGCTATATCCCAGCTCAACTTCTATAACATGACATAATGAATATGTTAATGAATGCTATTAATTAATAATGAACGAAAATGAATGAGTTTATCCTTTTAAAGGGCAGTTGAACGTAATTAACAAGAGAAAAATTACTATTTTTAATATCAAACTTACATAATAAAACTTTTAATTCATAAAAAAAAATGTTTTTTAATGAAATAATTTTAAAGCAATGTTTGAAAAAAATCTTAGATATTTGCAAGCAAAATAATAATAATAATATCTCGATAATAAAATCATATTATTCCAAAACTCTTAACGCATTCTGCATACAGGCGTAACACGTCTATGAAAAGGTGACCGGGTCAACAGCTTTGACGAGACCGGCTTTGAAGGTGAGGCATGGATGTGTTAGTGGTATTTTATCTAAACGGTCAGAAGGCACTGAAAATCTGCCGTGGCCGAAATCCCCTGAGAAGTCGTTAGCCTTCAGGGGTGTGGCCACAGAGATTATTTCTCCCCTATGGTGTGGGCCAACAAATGCCTCGAACACACCTGTGCACCCTCTCTCAAAAAAAAAAAAAAAAAAAAAGTTCCCCTATTCCCTATAAATGATCGAATGAAATTGTATATAGGCTTTGGCACATATAAAATCAGTTCCATAGGCCAAATCAACAAGGTTGATTGTGAAGTAATATGAATGTCAACAGCAGAGATTTTTAGCATTATTTATTTATTTATTATTATTTTATTTTTTTAAATCTAGTCGTACAGACGTGAGCCGGCTATATAAATTATTCTTTAGGATTCTTGTGCGGAATATTAATAATGGAGAAGAATCATTCCTAAATTTGGCCGAAGTCCATAACAAAGTAAAAGTCGTTTGTCAAGGGGAAAAAAATTATCCTAATATAATTATTCAAAATAATGCATAAAGTCACTTTTGGTGAGGGAAAGCGGCATAGTGAAAATTTTAACACAAATCGTGAGCTGTTTATTAATCATTTTCCGCTTAGTCTTGCAGTGAAAGTATCTTAAAGGGCGCAAAATACGGCATAACATTACACTCAGTCCAGCTAATTAATGGTTAAAAAAGAAAAGAGGGCGGCAGCATGAGAAAAACAAAATAAAACATTAGGAAATTTATTAAATTAATTTTAATGAGGAGAAAGTTTTATTGGAAAGATAATTAGAATTTACGGAATATCTTCAAAAATACTTTTATTGCTCAAAGTGAAAAGGAGGGGGAGGGGGGGATAAAGGTCCATCTTTTACATAATTAATGTTTTTGGGACAAGCTGGGATTTTCCCACCCACTGTTACTTGTACGCATGATGCGATAGTCAAACTTGAAAAGTATGCGCTAGATTTAGGTTTCCGATCCAATTTTCAATGAAGTGTGGGAAAAAGAGGAAAAGTTAGTCAAAAATACTACACAAGGTGTTTGAATCAACAAGAGGGGGCAGATTTCTACATACTTCATTGCATTCACAGGAAAGGAATTAAAATAGAAAGTTCTTTCAATTTCTTCTAAGGACTCATTTCTTTAAGTACATATCTGAGTATAAGTTCTTCTTAAAATAGTGAAAGAAATGTTTTATACAAATTTTAAAAGTAAACTATATAAAAACATTACAACCTACGTTTACTAAATAAGTTATATATAATTCAAGAACATTTTGAACTACATTCAATGAATGCCATTTGATAAAAACAGAAAGAAATCGATGAACTTACATATTTATGTAACTAAGTTTCAGAAAATTAAAATTTATCACAGAAATATTCCCGTAGTTTCATACTACTTATCGGGTATCTGTCATCTTCTATGTTTAAAAGAATTGATAATTGCATTATTTATGTATTAAATTTTAAATAATAATCTTTTATCAGGCATTTTTAAAATAGAGCCTTGAAATTTTTCGAGAATAAATTTATTTGATATCCTTACACAATTTATTGCCACTGAAGATTTCTAATCAGATAATTTGGTGGAATATTAATGATCCGATTTGAAAGCTCTGCCCATTTCAAACTACTGGCGCTCCCGCAATTTTTCATTCTTATTGAGATTTTAAATATTTAATTTATTGAATTGAATACATATATTTCAACTAAAAGAAAATAGAAATCATACAATAGAAAAACTCGCAAAATATATCTATATTATATTTTACAAAATGAAATTTCGATGTATATAAAAACAATAGGAAAATAATAAAATTTGATTATAAATCGATCTACTATTTTTTATAATGAAATTCGCAAAATATAATTATATTTCATAATTTTTTTCATCATCACTTCAGTTTAATTTTCTATGTAAGTTAAATTTGGAATTTCAATTTCTTGGCTGGAGACAAAAAATCTTTTTTTCTTAAATATTACGGAATTTTGAGGTTCTAAATAATTTTTATTTGATATTTGAATATGCTACAATTCAATACATAGAAATCTATAAGTATTTTATAATAGATAATATTAATAAATACATTTTTTAAAAAAAAATATTTAAAATAAATAAAAATATTTTAATAAATAAATAAAATAAAATGTAAATAAATTAAATTATCTTAAAATAGTGCAGAATAAAATAAATTGATGGTTAAAATTACTTTATAGCTCAGAAAAAATAAATAAATTAATGGTTAATTAAACTTGAACGCTAGGGATTGGGACAGAAAAGTTAGATTTTACAAAATTACGTATATCATAAAAAACAGGCATCATACAAATAAAACTACATTATGTTCAAATGAAAAATTCAGCACATTCAACATGTAAACATTACAAAAGAATAATAAAATATGAATAATGAACAATATATATTTTAGCTTTTATTGAGTAACTATACAAAGCTGAAATTTTGAATTCCATCCCAAAATAACCAGCCAGAAAATATACAGATGAGTATATTAAAAGTTCCTAAAACAGAAAGGCGATTTTTAAAAATGCATACTTAGAACTTCAGATCATTATTTTACAATAAATAGTTAAAAATTAATTTAAATAATGGAAAATTAAACTTATTTTGCGATTAATAGCAAAACGCTTGTTAAAATATCGAAATAAAAAATAATTTATTCTTTAATTTCCAATTTTGGATTTTAAGCAAAAATAGAATATTCAATGGTTTTATATAAACATAATTTTTCGCTGAAATGGAAAATAACGATGGAGAAATATATTACAATGCACACGTACATAAGTTCGTCATCAGAAAAAAATAATCTGGGTTTCAAGTGAAACGTGCTGTACCGGCGTTTTCGAGAATAAAAAAAACAAACAAAAAAAACATCACAGTTTTTGAATCGGACATTCAACCGGTAGTTTACAACGAAAAACTATTCGTTTAAAATTAGAGAATAATTCATAATTAAAACACTGTCTGAAGATTTATTTTCACTCGTGTTCACTGATGAAAAATCGCAACTGAATACCGTTTATTATTTTTTAATGATGGAATAAAATAAGATAGAGTTAGGTGCTCATGTATGCTGCCCGATTGATGTGAGTGTTTAACAATATTCTATTAAAGCTGACACTTCAATATAGAAATAAAGGATGAGATAATTGGGAGCAATTCCGTATCCAAGCAAACCGGTAAAAGCAGGACACTTTTTCCCGCCGACATACCGCCGGCTCTCTGACGGCGGGCCGCCGCGCGTTCAAGAACTTTGCTATTATTAACTGTAATTTGGGTTTTGTGTTAATGAATGAATTGTCACCATCTAAAAGAAGTACTTTCGGATTATTTTAAAGTTCACTGTATTAAATGCAACCTATTTTTTTTTCTGGTTAGTTGTAGGAGGGCAACCAGGATCTGAACTAATATTTTTGGTGGGAAAAAAATGTACACTCGTTGTACTTACCTATTTGTGAGATGATTGCAGTAATGCAGAGCACGTGTACGCACCAAGGCAGAAAACTGTCCACCACTGCAGGAAATCGAACCACCGCCATTTAAGTTAAATAGGGGTTAGAACAGTTCGCGTCTCACACTACGCTTCACACCAAAAATCATGAAAAATTATTTATGAGTATATTTTGAGAAGTACTAATAAAATTTATCGGTGATAACTGTTTTTCTTCTTATTATTATTTCTTTTTACTTTTTAAGAAACAATTATTATTTTTTTTTTCTTTATAAGTATATGAGAAGTTTGAAAGGTGCCCCTCAGTGAAAATACCGTCACCCCGTGCGCCTCTCAAGTCATCTTCCACACGGTGCACAATACGAGCATTAGAGATAGAGTGGTATATCCGGCACACATCAGTTCGCTCAATCCAAAACTTCGGATGGAAACGTTGCTCGTGACGGCGTCGCCCGCTATAACAAGCACCGATGCTTATCCAAAGGGGAGGAAGTTAGCAGGGGGGAGGAAAAAAGGCCGCCCGACAGAGCCATCTGGTGAAGGAGAAATAAACGTCGCATGGATTCTCTTTAAAAGAGAGAAGAGGAATGGCTCACTTTCAAGAGTACCCTCAAAGCCGCACTTTGGTCTTCTTGTAAGAAGTGTTGAGAAATGTCAAATTAGCGTAAAAACGCGATCAAGTTCGTACGTTCAGTAATTGGAGGAAAACCGTCGCGAGGTTGGCCCAGTGGGTGACGCGTGAACCGTCAGTACTACCTTGGCATTCCAACGCTGATAGATTTTAAACGATCTTTTTTTTTTGTTCATTTTATTTAAAGAGAGGATGAAGGCAGATCATGATCGGGGTTATTAGTTATTTCTGCTCTAAAATCGTCTTTTTTTAATTATTCTTTTTTTTATGTTTTATATCCGCAAACACTTCTATGAATAAAAAGCCTCCAAATGCGCCGCGCATAGTTTCAAAAAATAAAGTAAGAAAATAAAGAATCTATTAAAGAATGACCTAAATTCAACTAGACACATCAATAAAATTTAATTATAATATATCTAGGTGAAAATGGAGGTATTAATTAAAATAATTGCAAAATCCTTTACTCCTTCATCGAAATCATCTAAACTAGATGTTTCTTTATGTTCGTGAGGTCTATCTTGTACAGCATCAACACACGCACCTTTGTTATTAGTAAACTGTTAGCGAATTGTTCAAATAAAGAAAACGCTCTAAATAATTCTTATTTATTTATTAATAAGAATTTAACAAAAGCACACATTGTCAGTAATTACGGACATAAAAATTCATTAAAAACAAACCATTCGGAGACACAACTTAAGAAAAAAAAAACTGCATTATTTCATTTCAGTAAACACTTAAAATCCGTCAGAAATCTTTTATTATGTAGGAACAAATAATTGTAAAACCAATTTATCCATGCAATTCTAAAGAGAGTAAAATTTAGAATGAATAGCTTCAATAGTTCCTAAATCCTTTACAGAGAAATAACTCGTATTGTTCGACATACTTGAGATAAATGAAATGTTTACGTATTCAAAATCGAATCCTAATAATAAATCCATTTACAAATTATAGACTTCCTTTTTTTAAATAAATAAATAATGAAACAATTTTTCCATCTTATTCCATTATGTTGAGGTAATTTTGATTTAATATTGCTGAAGCTCTAAGTATCGAATTTTACGTATTTAATACAATAGTCCATACACTGTTTATTAAAAATTTCAATTAAAATTTCACATTAAAAAACTGAATGCATTAAGACTTCCATTGTTCCTTCCGATAATTATGTTTTGCATTGAAAGAGTTTTTGTAGAGCTTAGAAGGATTGTTCGGGATGATTAATTTTTTAAGTGGGAGGAATGTTTTTGCAATACTACACAGATTATTCTTTCAACATGCGTATTATTTACTTCAAAATAATAGCTTTCAATTTTTTTTTGGAGTTCCGTTTTTAGCTTCATAATAACGATAACTTTCTTATATGATTTCATGGCATTATTCTTCTTTCACAAGATTTCTAATTATAAGAATAATTATCTTCTTTTGCTTGAATTCCGATTCTCAGTTATCAAAGATACATGAATTTATATGATATTTGATACAAAACAGTGATGGCTTTGCGAATTATTTCAAAAGAATTTAAAAAATTTACGGATATTATATTCTGAAACACAAATAAAAGGATTCCGTCCATTATATTGATACCCAAAATGAAAGTTTCCTTTTCTGCAATTTCTGAAAATAATTATCTCAATTATTTTTAAGAAATTGGCTTTTTCAACGTAAGAAATGTTGAACGTGGAGTGCAAATCCACTGCTTATTAGAGAGTTAAAAGAAAATGCTTATTAAAAAAAAACACGGGGAATTAACTGTTTTCGAGTTTAGTTTAGTTACATTAATGTCCCTTTTTAAAGCAACATTAAGGATATTTTGGTACGAACGGGTATAGATACAAGTACTAATGAAATAAGAATTAAAAGCTCGCACAGTTTCATTTACTTTTGTGTCTTTGTGGAGATTCATTTAATTATTTCGGTCAAATTGTCGGGACAAATTTATTCATTGTCACCAAAGTTCTTCCCCACCCACAACACTGGAGTTTAGTTCTATTAACATCTCGTTTCTTAAAGCAACACTAGGGCTACTTTGGGACGGACCTCGTAATTTTGAACCGCTGTCAGATGACATGGACGACACCTGAGCTGGCAACCCCCTTTCTAAACTTCCCCGCCACACCAGCGGAAAGATAATTTTTTTTTAAATTTGAGTGAACTTTTCAGAATTTCACTTAAGAACGTGTTACATTGAAAGAAATATATAGTAAAAATTGCAAATCTATATCAGCATTATTTTTTGAAAAATTCAACTTCATCGAATAAAGAAAATTATTGGATAATGCTTATAAGCACTTTTCTACCTATCCTAATTCATGGATAGAAAAAAATCATATTGCAAAACCGTTATTCTATCATTTCAAGTGACATTTCTTTTCAAGCAAAAGGGGCAAAAATCAAATTTAAATAATATTAAAAAAAAAATGTGTTTTTTTTTCTGCGACTGATTCTTGAAAAACATTAAATAGTTGTATTGTGAGCGTGGCGTTCCTAGGAAAATGAATTTGGACAAATAAATTGAGAAAAATCAACCTCTACAATATTGTATGAAATCGCAGTATGACAATTTTAGAATAGGGCTTTGTTTCGAACCTTGAATTCTGACTTATAAAGTGCTTACAGGTATTTTTCGACGAGTTTTTTTCAAAATTTTCAAAAATAATACCGATATCAGCGTGAAACTATTAGATTATTTCTTTCTATGTAACACATTCCTAAATGTAATTCCCTAAGTTTCTCTCACTTTTTTTAAATAAATTATTTTTCAAAATTTGCACCTTTTTAAAAACTTGATTAAGTTTTCATAACATTCGGCAGCTTATTTTATAGGGCTCATAAATACCTCTAACTTTTTTTTATTTAAAATTTTCTTTTCAGATTAATAGCTTTTTATTTAAAGACGAAAAACTGATATTTCAATTCCCACCTTTCTCCACTCACTTATCCGATCACGTAGCTGAATGTAAATTTAGATCTTGTTTTGGATAGCCAACTCAACAACTTAAAATCAACAAAATCGCTGTTATTTATTTTTTCGCGTTTTGACATTTTTCAAAACAATTCGAATGGATAATGTGTGAATATAAATTTGGCGTAAGATCCACTTTCTGGATAACCAGCGACGAAACCAGACGTCAAAACTACGTCTTAAAAACCGGTTGGACTGTTAGGAGAACAGCAAATGATGACATTTGAGAGTAAATGAAATTAGCTTTACCTTCCCTTTCCTCATCCGCCATCAATTTAGAAAGTTTTGAGTAAGTATTTACTTGTTATAAAGTTGGGTATTCCGCTATTTCAGAGGTACCAAGAATTACTTTGAATCGAACATTGACCAGGAAATGTGCAATATTTTAAATTAAGAAATTCCTGTTAGTTGCAATAATATAAGCAATGAATGGTTATTCTACGTTATAAACAAATGGTTGAAAAATACATAATTTTTGTTGGTGTATGCCAAATATGGTGGGGCAATGTGGTAATTTTAAAATCATTAATAAAATAAAGACATCGTAGAAATGAAGCAATTTTTTTTTTCCCTTCATCCAAGTCTTCTAGCTGTCCTGTTGCTTTGCTAATAGACAACAGATTAATTATTAAATTCGATTTTGGCATTATTTTCTTGATTATAGTGTCCGAGTATGTTCATGCTATGTATATTATTCCATCTTATTTTTAGAACTATTTTAATTTGAAATTACTACGACTTTTAATATGTTTTTAAATACTACACTTGGATGAAAGCAAACTCACGTCTGTTGCTTAATCTATGAAGTACTTGTTCAAAGTGAGAATTGAACGTTCGCTTTGTGCATTTTTAAAAATAAAATTCTGTATCAATGTATATTGTTTTAAATTAATATAATTAAGCATTACTTTACCAGAAGAATAATTAGTTGTTCATTATTAATGGTTAAAAATTTAATTAATTAAAATTAATATTTAATATGAAACTCTACCTTTGGCATAGGTTTAAAAAGTTCAATGTCGTATTTTATTATAAAAGTCAAATTTTCAGCATTAAGTACTTTCGTGGCGAAAAAGTCATGGCAATAACTCAGACAAATTTGGCAAAATTTGGTGATGAAAATCGGTAAAATTTTGAAATACTAAAACTTTTCAAAGAAATTTTCAGAATAAAGAATACAAAATACTTCAAGTTTCATTTCGATAAGATTTCGAGACTAGACAAACATCTCCATCGATTTATGCGATTTTATTAGAAGAATATTTGGTTATAGACTTTGGACAGACATTTTGGTATTTTTATAGAATGCAAATTTATACTTTGAATTGTATCTATAATAGTATGCAAACAATAGCTGTCCATTTGCAATGATATATCTTAAGTTAATCCCTCGTATTCATAACTTCATTATTATTTATATAAGGTGTCTATTTTAAACGTGGCCCACTAGCTCATCATTTAAGCCAATGTCATAAATTCGGCCGTTTTCCATTAACCACAAATCAGCATACGCCAATCAACAAATCTTGATAGCCACTGAAATTGTTAAAAATTATCTAAGGTTTTGATATTCAAAATTTCATTACTCGGAAATTTTTCAACATAGATGAGTGGGACAATCTTTGCTTAAAATGTTAGTATGTCAAGGTTATTTTATTAAATACGATTAATAGAAATTTAGAGTTCGTAATTTTTTTCACTCGTGCATTTAATTGATTCAAGAGGTATGAAATAAAACTTTATTTGGAGTATTTTTCCAATTTGGAGAGCATGCCTATCTCTTAACAGCTTAAAAATTAGCAGTTCGACCACAGCTGGAAGGGGCAATCTGTTATTTAGTTATAAGTAACTTTGTTACTCTTAGTTATCATTGTAAATATGCTTATTCTATTTTTACGCGTCGCTCGTTTCATTTTGCGTTATCATGCAGTGTGAAGCAGCTGATTTTAACTTCTATCTGCTTTCAGACTGTTCGTGCATTTTCTGACTTCATTGCCATTTGTATTTATTTATTTTATTTGTTTAATAGAATTGTATTTTAATTTAAATTTTAATACAAAAAATTATCGATAAAAACTGTTGTTGAAGCAAATGTTGAAAAGAATTTTCTTTCTTTTTTTTTTTTTTTTTCGAGAGTCGTGTATAAATGATTTAATTTTGACTTTTCCACAAAGGGTCAGCAGAGTCTGAATGCATATTGCCCATTGTTGATCCGAGATGCTCTTTTCCGGATAAGGTTTACAAAACAATGGGCTGAATGGTCTCTCCTGCACCTAAAAGCTTTAGTTTTAGCCCCCAGTGAAATTTAAAAAAATTGTGAAATTTTAATTATTACTGAAAATCTCATAATTCCGGAAAATCAAATATATTGGATAAATTAAGCGAAATTTTTTGGAATAAATGCGAAATGAAAACTGATTTTGCAAACAGAATTCCAATAGAAATCTGAGAACCTCTGGAGCAGATTTTGAAATAAATCAGAATTTACGTTTTAAACCATACATAAAGATATTCTGAAGCTGATCAAGGAATTAAATTCTTTGAACTCGCGCATTAGTAGTAAATTTTCCAAAATAATCAAAGTGAAATGTATCCCCATTATGGAAATAACCTGGCTTAGAAGAAAATTATATAATGCCAATAAAAAGTTATAAATCAGATTTCAAGGTTTTAAGAATGCCATTTTTGCAAGAAAAATTCGTCGCAAACATTTTATGGCGAAGGAATCACGTTCTTTTATGCTGTTTCAGTTATACCAAATTGTTGGCGATACAGCAGGCAGTTTAAGGTTAGGCTTTGGCGGTACAATATAACTCTCTGGTGTCTTTTCACTCATTTCCCTTTAAAAATCGTTATTTTTTACAATATTACAATAGTTATTACCATTTGTATGCAAAGCTACTGCATTCTCTTCCACATTATAAGGAAAAATAATGACACCCTTTTTACTTTGTTCGTAGTAAGTGGGTTAAAATATGGAGAAATATTTATGAGAACTGATTTTTAGGTTTCACTTCAAACTAAAGAAAAATATTTTATTTACATTTAATCTTTATAACTATAAAATATTAGTTATATTAAACCGTTTTGAAGCTATGTGATTGCTATTTTAAGACATATATCATAATTATGAACTATAGGTAGAAGATGCGGATGGCACTTGAATTGGTACTTTCCTCTCCATATTTTTAGATCATATCAGTAGGAAGACATTTGTTCATCGATGGTCTTGACATGCAACAGGCTCGTAAAATCTATGGTTCTTCTGTGGAATAGGCCCCATATTAAGAAATAGGTAAAATAGATAACTACTTAGGGGCCCTGCAACTGTGGAGGGGGAACAAAGCCTCCAGAATTTTTTGCAGTATTTTCAGAGGAATTTAAACTATAACTTAACGTGCATTCGAACTTATTCAAATAAAATCAATTTTCATTTAAATATTACAGCATTATTCTGATAATAGACTTAATTATCATTTGTAAGTTTTATATTGCGTTGTTTTATAATTGTAACAAGATATGTTGTTTTGTAATTTATAGTCTATCCGATCAAATAATATTTAGATTGAGATTAAAATTTTTTTTTTAATATTTCGATAAAATTTACTTTTAAATTTTGATTTTTTTTTTATAAGTGAGATACTGAAACCTATTTTCTTGAAAATAATCCGAAATTAAGTTTCATTAATTCAGTTGGTCAAAATTTACTGCCAAAAACTGCTTATATAAAGACAAACTAATAAAAAGAAATACCTGGTTATTGAAGTTGTTGAAAGGAAACAGGGCCCCACGACTTATGTTCCCTAATGGTCCCTAGAGGGATTAATCAGGCCTTAATCGCGACCCTCAAGTCCCGAAACCGAAAATTTGCCACCAAGCCACCGCAGTCGCTCTTTGTCCTATGTAACTTTATCAGCTTATCTTATAATTCCAAGATTAATTACTTAAAGATACAAGTTATCAACTTACAAGTAGGGATTGCAATATCGGACCAAAAGTTTAATACCGGTATTCGGTATTTTTTTAGATCTTAATACCTGGATACCGGTTTTAATACGGGTAATAGAAATTTTAGAAAACGAAAGAAAACACAGGTGTTTCTTTGTTTTATTTTCCAGTTTTATTAGAAAGTGTAAATATCACAAAAAATAATTTGTAACTTATGAATTATAACAGTATATAAAAAAAATCGCAAAAAAGTAAAGGAACATCTTATTTATTTAAACCATAAAAAAAGTGTAAATATCACTCTTCAGTCTGTGGTACTATTACAAATTTTTGAAATGTGATCCTAAAAAACATAATGCATCAATTGCACTGTCATTAAGCCTGGAACGTAATTTTGTGCAAAAATTACGAGCTGTCGAAAACGCTCTTTCGGCATCTACGCTAGTTGCTGGTACTGTTAGCAATGCGCGATATACTTTTCCCAAGTATTTACCTCTAAATCCCTCATCTTTAAACAAATCGATTTATCGTCGGATGGTTTGGGATATGGCTGATTTCTGTATTGTATTTTGGTTTGTTGAAATTTTTTTATTTATCGCTAATTCTAATTTTTGTTCAAGAGGCAACTCATTTCCTCTATCGACATTAGTTGGAATACCGAATTCTTCTGAATGTGGATAGATATGAGGGTAAAAAAATTTAAGAAAACTTACTATAAACTTGATTTTAAGAACAGAAATTTTTCATTTATTATTCATAATTTAATGTTTATGTCCGTTGTATTAAATAAAAATTGCTTTGAAATATTTTACTGTGCACTAGTACTTTTTTCCTTCTGTATTACTAATTATCTGTAATGTTTATATCTCATAAAACCGCGAGTCTTTATAATTAAATGTAAGCATCTCCTCCTTTCATCTTTCCTCTCACCCCTATTTAGTCGAATAAAACCCATCCGAACGCATGCGCAAAAGCGCGGAGGGTTTTACAATCCGTTGTCAAACAGTATTTTATCACTTCTTTTGATTGTACAATGCAGCTTTGTATTCACAGTCTAATTTCGCCCGTTAGGGAGACAAAAACGTGTATTATTTTGCTATGTTGGCGATTCCGGAACATATAGTGGAGACAATTTTAAAAATTTCAAGTAAATACCGAAAAAACGATATTAAAACTTGTGAATACCGGTGTTACAAAATTATACAAATGGCTCAAAATACCGGTATTCGGTATCCAGGTATTACAATCCCTACTTACAAGTAATACTTCCATTATACAAAATTTCATTAAGGAAAAATTGAAGAAGAAAAAGAAAGTTTTTCTGCCACTTTTATGACTTCCTTTTGAGTCTCTTAGACTGAAGAACACTATATCTTATTAAAGAGTTGCTTTTGATTAGATATTTCTCTCCTGACGCAATTTCTAATGACGCAAAATTTCTAAATTACTTAAAAAATTGCGAACAGTTTCAAACAAATAGACTTTGCGTGAAAGATTATAAGGTTTCTCTAAACCAAGAACCCATTTTCTTTCATTATATTATCATTCTGGAGATAAAAAACGAAAGGGGCCGTTAACTTAAAGAAATTTAGCATTTATCTGCGAATTATTTTTGTTTTTAATGGCGAATATTTTAAATTGCCTTTCTTTTTTTCTACGCCTATTCTGGCTCTAAGCTTAGGATGATTCTAAATTGGGAAAAAATCTACGTAGTTTCTGGAAAAGTTTCAGTTTAAACATCATAAAATAAAAGAATTAAGAATTAAGGTTTTTAAGAAAGATTTCTCTAGTACAGAAATTTATTCTAAAATTGACTCTTTATTTAGCCTGTATAAAAAGTAACATTGCTCTATATTAAGACTGTACAATTCTTTTTAAATCAACTTATCTAGATTATCTTTTCATGACATATAATTCTTTTTTTAAATCAACTTATTTAGACTAGTTTTTCATTACATACAATTCTTTTTAAATCAACTTATCTAGATTATCTTTTCATGACATACAATTCTTTTTTTAAATCCACTTATTTAGACTAGTTTTTCATTACATACAATTCTTTTTAAATCAACTTATCTACAGTATCTTTTCTTGACATACAATTGCAAATGCATATTTTGTACCAATTACAATTTTTTTAACTATTACGAGTGTGCATTTAGTACTGTCCTCGCTGCAAGTAAATCAGTTGATTGTGGAAGATTAACAATCAAACAAAAAAAACTGTGGCACTACCATCGAGAAAACCCCACATTTATTGGTCCCAGCTAAAAAAAACCAAAGCGTATCCATTCCATTCAGAGATATCTTCGTGTTTTTATCTAAATATAAGTCAAAGTTTAGATAGTGAACATTTACAGGAAAGCTTCTTAATCCTTTATTTACTAATATTATTCAAAATTATTTTAATCAAAAACATTTTTATTAAATCCTTCGTAACATGTTGGCTTTTATATGACGGTATTCATAAACATAGAAGTAGCATAAAGTATTTGGCGGTTGAAAATCGAAAATAAACCATTCTTATTATTAATTGAATTAATTAAAATGCACTTCCATCTTTCGTTCAGCTAGTCTGCACCCAAACTTATTTAATGATGCGACAATATAGTTAAAAAGTTACTGGTAAATTAATTCGGAATAAAAAATATAGTGGTAAGTTGTGGATATCTATAGGTAGTAGAATGCATTAATCTTGAAATTGCAAAAATATAATCTACAAATTTTTATTTTAGATTCTATAACTCTATTAATACCTTAATTATATCTGCATTCAACATTTTATTTTGTTCTCTCATATTCAATAGAGGGTCATATATTGGCATATTTGTTTGAATAATAATCGTGCGAGCGCGCGCGCGCGCGCGCGCGTGTGTGTGTGTGTGTGTGTGTGTGTGTGTGTGTGTGTGTGTGTGTGTGTGTGTGTGTGTGTGTGTGTGTGTGTGTGTGTGTGTGTGTGTGTGTGTGTGTGTGTGTGTGCGCGCATGTTGGCGCTCTACAGGTCAGACCGTTAGATTTAAAGCTACTAAATATGGCACATATATATTTTAGAAGGTGATAATGTGTTCCTCGGAGCAAGTTTTGTTTTGAAATTTGAATTAATTAAAAACTAAACTAGGTTTTGGCTTTTCCCGCGATAACTTCCGAAGTTATGAAAGCATAAATTTTTTATGATGCTTAAAAATTCAAAAAATTATTTTTTTAATGATGAAATTTTAGTTGTTGAAAATTTTCTTATCAATATTTAATTAACATTTCGATATATTTAAAATATACTTTAGAATGTCAACTTCATCGTTTTAAATAAAACCTAAATCATTTGCATTGTTGCATCTATTATATTTCGTCCAATTGTTGATAACATAGATCAATATTTAATAAAATTTTTCCTAGATAGCATTTTTTTCATAGATTTCATAGATAACATCAACATTTATTAAAAAAAATTCATAGATAGCTTTTAATAAAATTTTTGAATACTGCAGTAATTCCATCTAACGTTTAATTTCAGAAGTAAGAAATTTTTAAATTTTTCTCGGATTATTCTCAGAAATTATCAAAAGTTCTCGGATTTTTAAACTTTTATACTATGAATTTTTAGCATGATATTTTGTTTCCTTATTGTAGTAAAATTATTATTTTTTGATGTTAAATCAGAGAAATTTTAGCATAATGTACAATTTAAAAATAAGTACAGTATAATGAGAATAACTGTAACTGACATTTAAAATTGTACGGATTGAATGAAAAGTTAACATATGAAGTATAAAAATACTTTGCTATTTAAGATATTAAGACTAAGCTATGTACAAAAAATTCAGTTGAAATTTTACATAACAAAGAACGAGCTAGTCATCAAAAAAGGCTAGCTATTAAGGAAAAAAATATTTTGAACTTTAGCTAAAAGTAAGTTAGTTACATCAGAGAACACAAACGAATTCTGTAAAATACTATTTATTCTACTTCCTCTACCTAAATAAAATAATAATAAAACTGAAGATTAAAAAGTTATGTTCTAGTCATTAGTTGAAAAAAAATTTCAGTACGAAAATTTACCAAAAAATGGTGCTGTAGCCCACAAAATAAGTGTTCAGTAGATTTGTACACTGCAATATCTGTTAAGATATGAATATTTAATATATTTGTTCGATGTGTCAGTTTCCTTTTCAAAGGCTAAGGCGCTCTAATCGCTAACCATTATTTTCTTTCGCGGAATGCATAGGATCTGCTCGGATATATGGAGCACTGAAACAAATTTTTACCTACCAGAATTCTTTTTAGAGCAGCAAATATTCAGATCTGGCATTGCCTTTCATAAAACCCTATAAGCAGAAGTCATATGGGGGATTTCTGCTTATGGAGTTTCTGCTCATGTGGGAGAGAGAGGAAACTAAGCTATTGTGAAATAAGAGTTGATCTTTTATACAACTGTGAAATATTTTAACATTTGAACTGTAAAAGAAACATGGTTAAGGCACCATCGTGCGTGAAAGTGATGTCTTGTTGGTATCTACGTTGTTACAGTCCCAGAATTCAAAATCTCGTAGCATGTTACAATATCTTACAATAGTTTGAATTAAATTTGAGTGTGCTGCCAACGTTACAATAGTAACACACTGATCAAGCATATTGAACATTTACACTGAATATTGCCCATTGTTTCATAAACTTATTGCTCTATACCACCTTTTTTCGATAAATTTTGGAATTAAAATTATCTGTTAATAAACGACTAGAGTATCATTTGAATGATCTGCAACTTAAATTTTATATCATTCGGAGCAGTAGAATACATGCTAATACCATCTATAAAGGTTCTTATTTTTCGCCAACACTGAATACATTTTGATTTACATATATTGGTTATTTTATATCATATTTGAATTAAAATTTACTTCGATTTATCAATTATGCTTCATTTTCTCTTTCCGTTTACATTTTTCAGGGGATTAAAGCTCGGAAGTGTGAGAAGTATTGATTTATGTAAAACAGCCAAAAAAATTGCCAATAATACCCTATAAAGATACTTGTAAAAGCACTTCGTATTTACCGTTTAAAAACTTTAAAATTTTAGCATTGATAGTTGAGTTTAAACTATTTGCATCCCCCCGGGGGGCACCACCAAAGAAGGATGAGATGCTTCCGGTATGGTGGTTGGATCTCGCCACTCTGGAGGGTACATAAATTGGTGGGAGATCTGGCTCCTTCCATCGATGATGGGACGTACTTCCTTCGGGAAGGGTTGGACCGTGGCCGGTGATGGCCCTTAGGACTCAACCACAGTTCCCGCCAATGTCATATTGCGGCTGTCCGGTTATTCAATTCTCTTTATCCGTGTGCTTTCGGGCGGGTCAGAGAGTCAGTTTTACGACTTAAACTATTTGCATGTATTAAAATCGTATTGATTTACAGATATTAAAACTATAAACTATCTTATTAAAAGGGCCTACTGGTTTGTAAATAAGAAACGCCATTTATCTGAGGGCATTTAAAAAGTTAAAATTTTTTATTTTAATTTTTAACAAATAAGATATTTTATGTAAGTAAAAATGTTAAATAAAATGTTCATGTATATTCTCTTTTATTAATTTGAATATTCAATATATTTTTTCATATTTTTATTAAATTAGATATTCAAAATAAATTACCCTGTTCTGACATCAAACCGTCCTGTGCCTTTGAATGACCGGCCTCCACGAACAATAAACCAAATCAAAGGTCAATTACAAAATAAACATCATAGTCTCATGTATAAGCTCTTCTCATAAGAAGTATGATTCGTTATCGGAATGTAACACAACCCAAACCGCCATTGCTGCAGATCTGTAAAACGTCTAAGACGTTAATCAGATACTTGATGACTTTTTTTTGTTGGTAGAATTCCTTTATTATCTTATTATGTAGATATTTTCGTTTCGGTCATGGGAGCTGATTACGCATGTATACACATATATATAGTTCTGACGGGGTGCAAAGTTCCTTTATCCCATGTCATTCAGATTTGTTGAGCTTTTGAATTCCTATGACCAGTCTGACTGACCATTATGCAGGATGCATCATTTTCACATTCGTGTTGTATTATGATTATTATAAAAGCCACACAATCGCAAAAACATTCAACTTAATTTTTAGGAATTATGACAAACTTACAACTATTTCCGAGTTTACTGAGCCTTAATAGGAATCCTTATTTTCACATATGTAAAATAATGCATCTCATTACTTTTCGGAGTGCAAAGTGTTCATATAGACCTGTTTAAAATATGGATTTGCAATTCAGTGAGATTCGTAAAAACTTTGATAACATGTAGTTTTTGTCGAACTACTCAAAATTACGAAAATTTCAGAAAGTCATTTTAAGAGTTTAAATCACTTTAACTCATCTGCTGTGCAATGCCACGGTAAGTGCAAAATACCGGCTTGAAGCTTTATTTTTACATCTCGTGTCATCGGCTGGACTTAAAAAGTGGAACAATTATTTTAATATCGCATAATTGCAGCCTCCCCTTCTACAAGACTGGTAATAGAACATTTATATCTCTTTAACCTTACTCCTGACTCAATTTCTCAATTATTTTTTTATGTAGATATTTTCATTTCGGTCATGGGTGCTCAATTTTTTCCCTCTAGCTCTGATGGAGCGGTCAATTCCTCTACCATCGCTAGGTCAGGGTCATTCAGAGATTTTTTTTCATGTATTTTGAAATATTGTCTCGCATGTGGATCAAATTCCAAATTTCTTGTCGAAAAACCTTTTCCTTAATCTAAAAGATTCCGAAAATAAGAGGGGGATAGTTGGGAGGCAAATGGCAAATTGGAGTGGCACTCAATGCCTTATTTCTCCTATCTCTTAATATTCCAGTGCAGAATCTGAAGAAATAAAACCTCGAGGTGACAGTAAAGCATACTTTTCAAACTGAAATATTTACTTGAATTTTAAAAAATTAAATTAAACGATGGAAAATTATACGATGATTAGAATTTCTTCGCGCATAGTAACGTATTTTCGAAGCGCCATCTAGTTTTCTTGCAAGACAGTATAAACTAGCGTCTGTCATTTCAGCATAACTTGAAAGAACAATTCATAAATACAATATTATTCACTACTTTATAAAACATCATAAACGAAAGAGTTTTCAGCTCCTCTGTCTATCCATATTTTATATTATAATATATATATGAATTCATCAAGACCAATGTTGTCCAATCTACCACTTCATATTATATATATATATATATAATGATTTTCTCTGGTTTGGGGAGTTACTTGTTGTATGAAACTAATATTTAAAAACAAATAAATGTCTCAGAATGAAATATAATAAAATAAAAATTATTAAATAAATTATAGTTATCATTAATTAGTTCACTGTGTTTAAAGCATCAGCTGAATTCTATACAAATGTATATATGTTACTGTGAAAGACCGAAATTGGTGAATGTGGAATTTTGATCGGTGAATGTCAACACATACTGAATATTTTATTATAATCTTGTACACTTGGGACCATCACTGATGTATGTCGACCAGCAGAGATATGCTTTGGTGGAGGTCAAAAACAAACAACAAAGATAACCACAAACAAATATATATGTTGCTAAAGTTTTATTAATATATAAAAATAAGTTTAAGGGGACAAATTCAAAATTTGATAACTTAAAAAGTAATGGGTATGTTTTGAAAGCGTGTTTTGAACAATCTTTTTTAACAAAAATTTGACGTTTTGGGGCACCGGATCCCTTCAATAACAAAGTATGATTTAAGGACGAAGCAAAAATGTTTTTTATTCTTGTTATTCTGGGGAGGTTATTTCTCCATGAATTCTAATGGCGTGGTTATTGTAGAAAAGCCTACTATGGTATAAATGTCAAGTTCTTAATGCCTAAACTTGAAATTGCTTAAAATTTATCCAAATACAACTGCTATCATTTTTGAGAAGGCAAGTAATATTGAGCGTCCCTTCTCCTCACACTAAAATCCAAAGCTACATGTAAAAAAAAAATTAAAAAATCCTGGGCTGTCCTTTAATTCTACCATGGCATTTAAATTTTCCGGTTAGTCCTGCACTGAAAACTCCTCTACAGAGTGACGAGCCTCTATCCCGTAATTGGTCACTTCTTTCAGCAAGAGCGGCGAAAAAGTTACGTCACTCTTGTGACGTTTTATTGGGCCTCAAAAATGGAGAAGAAAATGCAAATCTCCTTCATATTCAATATCCATCATTAGTACATGGTGAATGTAGACATTTGTCAGTGTGAGTGAGAAATAAAGATATTTAGAAAATATTTCGGACATATACCAAGCGACTAGGTAAATGTTGACATTACATTATATTATATATATTATATAAGAGAAAGATATTTTATAATTGAAGTGGTGCTAAGTTAGAATCCAGTCATCTTGAAAAACTGAAGCTATTACACATTTTTTTTGATCAATAAAGAACATAAAAATAAATAGCATTTTGTTTCTTTATAGTGTGAAAGAAACACATTCTTTTATTTGTACAAGACTTCCTTTCTGGGCGATAACGTCCATATTGGGATACTACAAAAGAATATTCATTGTGATTTATTAATAAAAGCCAATATTGGAAAAACAAATCATAACGTTTGCAAACTATTGATTTTAATGCTATGATGATTCTAAAGAAAATCAGTTTTTAACTTGCAGAATGCAAATTATTTATCTATTTATTTACTCTACTTCCCTCAAATATAGATCTTCCTTCCCGGTTTTGGGGTGAGTTAGCTTAGTGGTGGAGTTTTTGTTTTGGGTTCAGAGAATTGTGAATTCAAGACTATTCCTCCAACGATTCAAGTTTATTTGGTGCCAGCAGATCTGAAATATGTCTCCCAGAGAGAAACACCCTCATTTCGGTATGGTGCAGAAATTTGGGTATTGCTTCCAATGTCGTTCTTAATATCTCCCAACGCTTTAATTTGATCATACTGTTAAAAAAGCTACATTTAGATCGGTTAACGTCTCGTTTTGATTTAAATCAAACATCCATTTTTCAACTACGATAAATAAACTTTTCGATGTTCGATACTCAAATTTGTGATTTAATGGTTTTGAAAGTTTGGATGTATAAGATGATCTTCAAATGAATTGGAAAAGTTAACTATGGCACCAATATATGCTGCACCAATATATTTCGCTTCCCCCGAGCATTTCCTAGCTATCTTACAAAATTTATATTTCGAGTTTTAAAGGAAAGAAACATTCCGAGTAAAATTTTTTAATACGGTGACATAAGTAACTTTCTGAAAATGTAGAGACAAGAATCTGTTAGTAATTTCTTCAATAATTTTAAGATTTTT
Organism: Argiope bruennichi; assembly: GCF_947563725.1. Taxonomy (NCBI): domain Eukaryota; kingdom Metazoa; phylum Arthropoda; class Arachnida; order Araneae; family Araneidae; genus Argiope; species Argiope bruennichi. The sequence continues at coordinate 79,768,239 of NC_079163.1, forward strand.
CATCTTACTTTGGAAACAACCAAAATTTTTCCCTATATGACTGTAGCGGATTGTCATGAGCGAGGATAGAACCTGGGACCTTGTGGTTCGCAGTCCAGTAACATAAGCATTATGCAAAAGCAATTGTTCGGGTAGCAGAGCTGTTAACTGGCTTATATGCTATTCACCACAGACTCTCCCTCCAGTGAGTCGGAGGCGAGACGAACGATATGGCTGTTGAGTGGTGATGTATTTTAGCTGTTGTCTAATGAGCCTATATCCATTTGAATAGCGCCAAGCGTTATGGAGAGCGTGTGTGGTTGCTGATGCTGTTGCGTCAAGTGAGTCTGACGACTTTATGTTGCTGCGTCAAGTGAGTCTGACGACTTTGTGTTGCTGCGTCAAGTGAGTCTGACGACTTTGTGTTGCTGCGTCAAGTGAGTCTGACGACTTTGTGTTGCTGCGTCAAGTGAGTCTGACGACTTTGGGTTGCTGTGAGTAGATGGCGCTACAACAAATGTACGAAGGTTGAAGGTTCATCATCCGAGGTCACTAATGTAACGGATTGATATGAGCGAGGACAGAACCTGGGACCTGGTGGTTCGCAGTCCAGTAACATAACCATTATGCAAAAGCAATTGCTCGGGTAGCAGAGCTGTTAACTGGCTTATATGCTATTCACCACATGACCATGGTAGATTCAAAGAGGAAGGTTTTTTCAATGCTTACGAGAATAGTTGGACTTAACAGTATGCCACTATACAATATTGAATTATTTATTTTTTCCAAATTTTCATGTTGTGCAGTTTCTGGAACTTTTAGTGCTAAGCGGTAGTACCAAAGCAAGTTTCCACATACCTGCCATCCTAATGGGAAATTTACTTCTCGATATTCAGTATCAGGATGTTCAGCAGGAACTTCATTTGTAAGAAGAATATGGTATGCGTCGATTTTGTGCAATTTAAATAGAAATTATTATTGGTTTATTACTCACACATTATCATACAAACATTCTAGAAACAAAATTGCTTGGTAAATATCGAGAAAAAATAAAAGGTAGCTGTTTTGCTTTCTGACGATTAAGAACAAGAGACCGCAGATTTTTACCATCTTTTAAATTATTGAAAAATGAGGATTTAAATGAACAATTAGTTTCGTCAAATTTCGAAACTAATGCGAAATATTCATTTGGTAATAACATTTCTTGCAATAAATTATACATTGTTTTGAAAAAACCAATGCACGGACAAAGAAGATGATTTAAAAAAAATTGTATTAATTTGCCTCAAGAGGTATTTAAAAACCGATATGTGTGTGAAATATAAGGTTGTAAATGAAAACCAAATAAATTTTTCATTACTTTCGAGAATACTTTCAATTATTTTTAAATTTTATTTAATAAACTTGCCTTAGCAAATGAACATCAGAATTTTTAAAATTATTACAGGGATATATTCAGTAGTTTTGAAATTTATAATACAGAGACTATGCTTAAATGCTATTGTATGCTTAATTACTTAAATGAAATACTCTTGCAATAAAAGTGTTCTCCTTCAATGCTTCCTGCTTGTCTTATCGCATGTCTTTTGTCGAGAATTCAATTACTGAAGCAATTATATGCGTTAAGGTTTTAGACAAAAATAGTTAATGCAAAATCTTGGTCGAAGAGCTTCAGAGACGATCTCAATCTGGTAGCGAATTCAAAATAATGGCTTCAGTCTGAGAATGGATGACAATTTAAATCTCATCTTATGTCAGATGTGAACATTGGTTTCCAGATTCGTAGATAGGCTTGTATAGGCTCAAATAGGTCATGCATGTTCTCTTTTAGCCTGCCCTGTTTTATACCTAAGTATTCTATTTATACAATCATTTACGAAGATCTGTTTATCTGACATTTCACTACATGAAACACTTACGAATATCTAGTATATTTCGAGATATCTCTGGAAGTTTCTTGGAAGAATGCTTTCACATCCATAACAACATGGTTCATATATCTTGACGGATTCAAGAATTTTAAGCATTTAGATGTGAATGTTATCGATTAATATAACAGCAAACTCTATAACCAAATAGTTGACTTTAGAGTAATATAAGACATTGATGCCTGTAGATTATGTACGAGGGACAATCTATTTCTGTCCATTTGTTTGTAAAATTAAGAATTAGTCTTGGATGTTCTTAGATATGGAAAACTAAGAATTATTTGCGAAATTCTTAATTTTCTAGGACTTTTTTTTTCACATGAATAACTAAGGTTCTTGATTTGGTAAAACTAACGCAGATTTCTCGGATGGTTTGGCTTACCTTTTCTATTTTTTAAAAAAAAAATTTTCAGAAATGATTCCAGGACCGAAACATTGAAGGTTATGCATATTCAGAAACGCGTGCTCTTCTTTTGCCACTTTCAGTTATGCAAAGCAGAAAATAAATATATTCTTTCCTTTTACTGTTTGTGAACTACCTTCTTCTTTCCCAATTAATATTAAAGAGTAATTAATATTTAAAAGGTCGTATTTTAGAACATGATTACTGTTTTCAATTACTCTTTATTAAGACGATTAACCCATTTAAAATCTGAGAAAAATTCAGAAATCTCTACTCTTGCTGGAAATTTTAGGAAAAATTCGTTCAAACCCAGGAATATTAATACAAATATTTAAGTTTTTCAAATAAATCTGTATGGGATAGTGACGTTGAAAGGATGTTAGCAATGTTAGTTTCCTTTTTAACGCTCTGCACATTGGTTACATTCATGAAGCGTAACCCACTTCATACACAATATTATTTTTTCCAAATATATGCTTTTTTTAAAGACACAGAACTTTATTTTTTCTAATATAAGTAGATTAGAAATTAAATATATGCACGTAAAGTAACACTTTTTATTTTAAAATTGATAAAACACATAAAACTGAGAAAGTAAGACTTCAATCTAATTGAAATTATTTCTTGGCAAAAATGTGCTTAAATTTAACCACAGTAGGTTCTTAATAAAAATATTGTAAAATGTGGTTTCACTGAATTTAATTTATTTTCGAAAAATAAACTGTACTGAGGGAATAGAGGAGATTACATAGCTTTCAAACTTGCAACTTTTGCGAAAATGGAAATCACATAAACAAATATATGTCATAATTTGCTTACTAAAAATCATGAGGTAAATATAGGAACTTATAAGATTTTCAAACTTACTAAATGATCTAAAGTGAGAATCAAAATATGCATAAATTTTTCATAAGGAATCAAATTGAAAATGCTCTTTTTTATTTCAGTTTTCACTATTTCTTATCTGATTTCTCTGCATGTTTTACATATTTATTTCCCAGGGCTAATATGTGTTTTAAACGCATATTGTTAGCAGTCGGAACAAATTATAGTGGTGTGATTTCTTTCAAATCTACTAAGAAGAATGCACCATCATTTTTTCTTTTTTTGAATTTGCACCATCATTTTTTTTTTTTAATTTACACCATCATTTTTTTTTTGAATTACAGTTTCTTGGGGTGCTTCATATAAAGGCAATTATATGATCTTAGTTGCCGGAGAAATATTTTCCTGGACAAGTATTGTATTTATGCAGGCATTGTTGAAGCTGGCACTTTGAATATAATAGTCATAGCTTCAAACAAATCTTCAATGATTTGAAGAGAAATTTGTTTTCTTCAAATCTAACAGATCTTGAGCCTATATTCAAAAGTGCATAAAATATCATCATTAGCCATCTATATATTCTGTATTATGGTATTATAAAAGGAACCTTCACCAACTTTGCTGTTATATCATCTTCTGCTTATTTCTGTTTTAGCCATATTAATATAAAATTTTACATCAACTTTGCTGTCGTTCTCTCCTAAACTCAAGAATATGAGACACTTGTTTTGATGAACCACGTAAGAAATTAATAATTTAATAAACTTAAATAGATCGCATATATGAAATTAATTTCAATTCCAAAAATATTTTAATATATCTTTACTAAGAAAAAATGGCGATTTAAAAAGTTAATTCGTCCAAAACAGCAGCATATTGCTCTTGAGGAATAATTTTCTAGCGTCTCATCATAGTTAGGCTGGCGCGTGGAATGAGTTTCATGCACTTTCATCTTCGACCAAACTGCTTTAAGGCCAGTGGAAACAACTGGAGCAAGTAGGGGAAATTCTAATTAGAAATTAGATGGGTGGTGGGCTTCCTATCCTCCATTCGGCTTAGAATACATTTCCACTGGTGCATTCTATACGCCGTACCTGTGCACAAAGGATTAAAAAGAAAGTAATCACTCGTTCTGCATGAATTTCTGTTGCATGAAGACTGGTATATACACATCACAGAAAACATCTATCATCTTTGTTTCCGATATTAATTCCAGCTTTTTTCTTTATTTCAAAGAAAATGATAAAGTAATGTAACTGATGATGGTTGTTAGAAATTATAACTTGTCTCTTTTCTATCCACCATTTCAAGTCTACAATTTTCCAACTGACACGATTTTTTTTTTAGATATTTATTACAATTTTTTGCTCATTAGTTTTGTTTAAAAGGAAAGTTTCACAACTGGAGGGGAAGCGTGATTCACAGAAATCTGTTTTAGTTCTTAAAAATGAATATGTATGCTTTAGCGGGATTTCATATCCCTCACGTTCTCTTTCACACCATTTTGATCACTTCTTTCTTGCAGTTGATCAAAAAAAAAAGTTCAGCTTCTTAAAACGGGCACTTGGCTGAACTGCACGAGTTTCAAATGGAATGAAGATGAATTTCATTTCGATCTTCAGTTTCTTATAGCAACAATAGAGCTGCTGTAATCTTTACGCACGACGATAAGGCGTTTTATATTGTCAATTCTTTTAAGTCTTTTCATAATAAAAACACTCATGGCAGATGTTGGCATATACCAATCTTTCAATTCTTTTTTTTTTTTAGAAAGTAACACTTTTTCCACACATTGCACAGAAATATAGTTTATTCTCATTTAGACGGCGAATCTAAATGCTCTGGTGTTAATTCACCAAAAATCGATGGTCAGAAAAATTTCCGTTTTTAATCAAAATATAGAAATGAAAAATATTTTCAATAGATAGAATGTTTAGGAAAGGAGTCAATAGAATAAAGCAAAATGAAGTTTTTTCATTTCTGCCGTCCCTACTTATGCCATATTTATTCTATTATCTATTCAACTATGCTATTAGTTACTCTCATCGTCTTTAACGGTAAATCACTAATCGTTTTTGTGTGTGTGTGTGTGTGTGTGTGTGTGTGTGTGTGTGTGTGTGTGTGTGTGTGTGTGTGTGTGTGTGTGTGTGTGTGTGTGTGTGTGTGTGTGTGTGTGTGTGTGTGTGTGTGTGTGTGTGTGTGTGTGTGTGTGTGTGTGTGTGTGTGTGTGTGTGTGTGTGTGTGTGTGTGTGTGTGTGTGTGTGTGTGTGTGTGTGTGTGTGTGTGTGTGTGTGTGTCAGAAAGCGCTATTTCCAATAATAAATTTGCATAATGAATAAATGACTTGATTGATACCAGTAAGTAAATTCTTATGATTTGAAATATTTTGAAACTTTTGAAGAAAAGCAAATAATGTGAGAGAGATTTTCAATCCTATCCAGCGTTAGGACAAATACCTCAACATAAATGTCAGTTATGCGAAAAGTATTAAATCGGCAATAAATCCATTCTTGTTTCATATTGCCATTCATTGCATTTGTCCCACAAAAGGTGACTTAAGCCATTTTTGATAGAAATATTTGTCCACATTTGTATGTGAATATCCACTCCAAATCACAATCAGGTGATTCTGCCGTGATGAAACAGGGGTTGAAGTGAAACTCTTATTGGTGTCAAACGAGCTTCCTTTTCAAGAGTTGATGTCTCATGTTCGAGTGAATCACGTTTCATTTTAATTACTTGGAAAGAAAAGAGACATTTAGGAATTACTCATCTTCAGGAAACGCAGTAGAGAGATTTCAGATTTATAGGCCTTGTGAATACATGGAGAGTCAAATATACAGGGGCTCTTTAAAATAATGACAAAATGGCTCTCATATGAATGAGTAAACTTCAGTGCTAACAATCATTTTAGTTTGAAGGAAAGAGGCACCGTTTAATCAGCATAGAAATTAAATAATGAAATTGCTTTAGAGTTCAAATGTCTTCAAAATACTTTTTTAAATTTCAAAGTAAATAAGTAGTAGTACATATAAACATTTTATATTATATATATACACTTTAATATATACAGGAAATGATGTACCTTAAAAACATTGCTTTTTCTTGTATTGTTTGTCTTAAAGAAATTAAGATATGAAACAAAATATACTACTTAATTTTCAATGCATACAATTTATACATTGTAAGTCTTTTTAATAGCTGTGTTAGAAAAATTCTGCTGAATTTCTTTGAATGGCTGAAATATTGTAATACATCGCTTCAAAGTAATACTTTTTTTAAATGTTGAAAATGATATTTTCTTTTAACTTTTTTTCTCTAAATATTACGACCATCTAATCTCAAATGATTTTCATTTTTCCTCAAAATATTTAATCTCATTTTTTCTGTCATTTTAAAAGTGAGGTTTGAAAAGGCTTTTTATTTTTTAAATACTGATAGAAAGGCAAATTTTTGTTGAAATTTCAATAAGGATGAAAAGTATGGTACTTTTACCTTCCTTCTCATTCCCTCAGATTATCTCCTGATTCTAATTACCAATAAAGATTCGCTTTGAAAATAAAGAGTTTGGAAGTAAAATTTTAACTTAGTTGCTAGACTGAAGGCTTCTGTCATGATCAGTATATTGCTTATTCCACAGTTGTTTCCACTGACGATTGATTTTTGTCGAGATTTAAAGGAGACTTACAAAGGTTATTTAAAAGGAAGTCTTTTGAAATTACTACATTCTATTTTTTACTCTGCTGTCTAAAAATTAATATTCATACTTTTTTTCCTCCATTATTTAATGGATTATATATAGCTTTCTGAGCTGCGGCGCCGTTACTATTTTATCTGTATAATACCCATGATTTAATTTTATAAATATGGTTTTTATTTGCTTTTGTGAGCAGAATTTGATATCTTTCCCCCAAAAAAGAAGGATAAATATTAGGCATGAAGGAGATCTACGTCCTTCAATTTTTTTATACTTCTTTATTTTTACGAAAAAGCAAAAAATATTCGCGCTGTCAAAATTATTCAAAGCCCGTAATAGTACATAACATTAATCAGAAGAGGGACAAGAGAAGAAGAAAGGTGATATTTCTCTCTCATTTCTTCTCAGGTTCCTTATTCAGTTGCTCCAAAGTATTTTTCCCTCCCCCCTTTTTTTGAATACTGCAATTTACACAACACTTTTCAGGTATATTTAATCAAGAAGAAACTACTGTATTCTAAACATTTAAAAAGCAAAGTTTCTGGGCTGCTCTTTAATTCTGATGTAAGCTTCAGATATCAAACTAGGATATAGAATGTTTTAGAAAGATTTTACTGGCATATGAAAAACTTGCTTTAAATTTATTCTTTTGGAAATTCCGTAGCTTACATACCGAAAATGGTAACAAAAGTTTATATAGTATATTGGTATCAAAGTGTCCCAAAGTTATAATCTTTATACCTAATTTGTCAACAATACATGAATTTAATCCAAGAACTTTAAATTCTATTAAAAGCAAAAACTTAGCGTTGACTACTGAAAAAATGACATCAAACTTGCAAGCAAACTTGAGGCTGTAATTAGTCGTTCAGGAAAAAAACATATAGATTAAACAAGCTTATAAAGTTATGGTTGAGTGAGAACTGACATCAAGAGTTGCATACAATATTCATTTTAATTTAAAATTCAGCGTTAGAACCCAGTTTAAATGGCACAGTCAGGATAAATTATATTACAAAATTTTGTTGTTGTTGTTCCTTATGGCACTTTATAAGCCCGTTGACGAACTGTCAGCGATTTAAGCCGAGTGTGCAGTAACTTCTGAGGGCAAAGCCCAAGCACCTGAGGGCAGAAGTCTGACTTCTAGCTCATATGAAGATAACACACACATTCGCTTGTACAATCCCCTTTTACAGGGGGGCTCTTTCACACACTTCGCAGATAGAACACAGGGTAGAGAACAACCATGCCCGAAACAGGACTCGAATCCGGGACGCCCAGATCACGAGGAAGACACGTTACGCCTAAGCCCGGTAGCCGGCACAAAATTTTAAAAGATGCTATGCTGTGTTGACAAAAAATGTATCGATTATCTTTCACTATAATTAGGTTTCGCCAATAAATTCATCAAATTGTTAAAATATCTGAAGCTCTTTCAGAACTTTTGATTCTCTATTCTTCCATATTTTGTTATTTATAATCAGAAAATGTGCTGTTCTTTTAATTAGAGCTATTTCGAATCTGATAAAAACAAGATTAAACAAGAAAAGTTCGAGATTGACAAGAAGAAAACTACACAAAAATTATGAAACTCAACAGTAAAAACTTCAAGCAGGCATTTTGAAAAAACTGTCCTGTATCCTGAAGTTTATATATTATATATCTTCGTTTGTTTTTTTTTAACAAATCTGAAATATTCATTGCAAATTGCCTACTTAAGAAGAGTTTATATATCAATTAATGCTCTCGTATTCTGTTTGGCCAGATTGTTCCTTGACGGACATTTTCAAATGTACAATTTAGTGACATCCATGAGGTTAAAATATTTTCTACAGCAATAAAGGAGTCTATAAAGGCTCTCATGATACATATTAGATATAACAAGTCAATTTTATTTCGGAATCCATTGAACACTTTGTAGAAGAAAGAAGGATATGTTATCATAGTCCTCTTTAGAGTGATTTTAAAAAATCACACTGACTAAATTTAAGGAAGATAAAAATAATTTAGGAGGAAGCATTCCAGTAGAGTCAATAAATATAACCAAGAAGACAAAAATTTGAGCTCTACAATTTTAAAAACAAAAATTTCTTACAATACCTTTTATCCATCCAAGTAATAGGACAAATTCCCAGAGTCTGTAACGGCAATTCATTTCATGACAAGATGTACAAGTCAGAAGTTGGTGATAAGGGTCGCAGTTTCATTATTTTCTTTAAAAGGCGATTTCAGCTGTAAAATTAAGAAATAAGTGTTCAAATAAACTTTTCATACATTTACATGCAGAGTAAATTAAATTCGAAGGCTTCTGTTAGCTACAAAGATACTGATACAAAAGTAATTTTAACTCTGAAATCAATTCTAAACTAAATTAAAATCAAGACATTTAAAGTACAGTCTAGTTGACATTGAAGTAACATTCCGTTTAAAAAGAGCATTCAGAAAATGGCTCAACAGTTAATCGAATTTACTAAATTAAAAATAGTTCATGTGAAAACTCAAAGCTCATGAGAATATTTACATACCTTTATTGAGTTTTTGATGGATGCGAATGATTATTTAACTTTTACATTTCAATGTAACATGGAGTTGTTGATTCAAACGTGGTTTTAGAATTTGATATTGAATTTTATGCACAATGTAAGGAAACCGAATTTCATTTTGAGAAAGCTCACAAACGTTTATGAGCGTTCTAAACATGGAGTTTTGATGGGGACTAGAGTATAGTTGTGTGAGTTTAGATCAACAAAAGACGAACACTTCTGAGATATTTACAGTTTCTCTAAATAAGAACAGACTACAGAGTATGACTTAAAATTTTAAAAAAATACCTGGCGTATCCGAAAATTGTGATATAACCTGTTTTACTTGTTTTTTTTAAATATCATGATTAAAGTAATGCAGATTAAAGAAGCAAATAGGGTTTATATGAGGCATGTTTCATTGTATGAATAAAAATCAAGTCAAATAAATGTATTAATCATTTATTTTTTAAAGAATCTGGATTTTTTAAAATATCAAAAAAACTCCAACTTTCATAAGAAGAGGGTGACTTCTATGACATTTCTAATCATCATTACACCAGTAGGTGCACATTTTAACGAAGGATTTTAATTGTACAAAGACTTTCGTACATGGCGGTTTGATGAAAGCGGTTTCGAACCCCCAACACTGGTCCTGAAGATGAGAGGGCATCCAAACTTCACCACATGTAATTGAAATCAGAGTGGTCCCATTCAGAAATAGCACAAAAATTTCTTACTATTGTTCTACTTCTCATCAGAAGTTTATTTAAAATGCAAATAGAAGTTAACAACATCAGTACTAAATTAACATTGCATTCATACCTAATAGAATAACTCTCCATAAAATAAGTAAATGAAATATTTTAAAAATATGAAAGCTCTTACTGATTTCGAAATCATTTGAATTCGTATAAAAATTAAATAATTCTGCTTTTTTCTATGACTGCCATATATATATGTCGCTTCTATAACACTAGCAACACCGTGCTCGAATATTGAAATAGATTGTCTTGGAACATATCGATGTATATTAAACTGGCATAATGATGGAATTTAAACAATACTGAATATTCTTCTTTTTTTTCTGATTCAAGGACCAAAAAATAATAGATGTAGCTTACTAAGATACAATACAATCTCCATAAAAAATAAATGTATCAAGAGAATAAAAACAGTACAATTTAAACAGAAAAAATCCCTTTTAAATATGCAACTGTGGAGAGCAAAGTAAAATGGGTTTTAACAGCATAAAAGAAAAATTTGGCTATTCTTTGTCAATCAAATTCACTCACGTGCCTTTTCTTTTTTGTAGATTTTTATACTGAACATGATTTTTAGATTTTTAAAAAGCTTCGGGAAGAATTTTGCAAGAATTAAAAAGCTCAAACGTGATAATCTGAAATCTTTCTTATTTGGATCTTTAAAAATAAATTTCCTATAAATATCGAAGGGGAAGTTTGTGAAACTCAAAACTCAAACAACGGAGAAAAACAAGTTATTTTCAGAAAAAGGCAATTAATCTTTTGATATCAGACCTTGAGACTCAATAATTGGTTTAAGCACTTCATATTTCAGAAATAACAACAAGACTGCTATATGATTCAAACTATATATATAAGTAATTATTTGTTAAACCTATATAAAGAAGAAAGCAAAATTCTTGTTTTGTTCATCACAAGATCGAAAAACTTGATTTATTTTCGAGTTATTCACTTCTTGTTTGCTTTAGAGGATAATAACAGAAAAACATAAAATCTTTAAGACCTTCGTCAAATTTCAACGAAAAATAACAATATATTTTCTGCAATTTTACCTCTTTGTGATGACCATATGGTTTTCAATTTCATCCACATTTAAGGGAGAGTTAAAAAATCACATTTAATACTGCTCGCGCGTTTTTAGTGCGGGAGGAATATATACAATAAAATTGAAATGAATTTCAAAATTAAAATTTTTATTACTTTTTGTCAGAGCAGTGTTGTCCCTTGATAGATAAATTGAGTATTAGACAAAATATAATAATGGTGGAACTGCAAAACCATTATTTTTATAAAGGCCATTGATGGCATCATAACTCACTATCGAAGTTTTTGCCATTTAAAATTAAAACTGTTTTTATGTTTAATTAAGGTTAATTAACATACGATAAGGCCCATAAAAACTGTTCTAATTAAAAACTAACAAGGAAAAGTTAAACCTGTTTAAAGTTTATCTCAGCGACTAACTCTTAAGATTACGAGTATAATGTTTAATCTATGATTCATATTTCAACAGTTTAGGGTTTCTTAATCCTCCAACTGGATCATCCTTTTGATGTTTGGTTACTAAACATATATATTAGCGATCATGATGACTAATGTTCCGTTTAGAGAGGTTAAACTATAGGTTGCAATTTCGAAGAAGGCGAAGCATATTAAATGTGGATTCACCAAAACAAAGATACTGAATGCATTAAAAATAATTCAGCAAAATTCAATTTAATAATTCAATTGAAAAAAATAATTCAGAAAATCGTCTTTGTTTATGATATCTCACCTAACTTTTGAAAATAACCATATTTATCTATATTTTATCAATGAATAACGTATTGTCCAAATTCCACCTTTTTATGTCCCATGAAGCACATATTATGCTCTAAAGATTTTCCTCTTTCTTACATGACGACAGGCTCTCTCCTCTTCAGGAGATCGCGAAACCAATGAAGTACATTCTAACCACAGATGAGAGAACTGCGAATGTCCGCTCGTGATAATTCCTTGAGACATCTTCAGAATCTCTATTGTAGAATGTGAGGAGCATTGTTCAGATGGCCGAGTCCAGAAGTTTTGCGGATGAATTGCCGTGGGGAAGAAATTCAATAGCTCTTTGAGGGACCATTTTCATGGAATTTAAGAGGATTTATTTAGAATGTCTTTCAATTTTTTTTCCCCGTAAAAGATTTTTTCAGAAATTTAGTTGCTTTGTTCTCTAGTCTCTTATAATTAATATTAATTTAGGGTTAAATTCTTTGTCTATATATAAATTACTAATTTGTAGAAGGTTTTCTTTTTAAATATAGTTATTCTTGTAAATGCCCATGATTGTCAAAAAATAAAAATGTTTCACTTGATGTAAATATCTTTAATATAAAGCTTTATTTATAGTGAGAGGAAAGTACATAGTTTTCCTGTAAAGCAGATCAAGCAATTATTTTCGTAACTATTGCAATTGGACATATACTTCCAGCTGCAAAGTAATATCAAATAAGGTACCGATATGTTTGAAAACACTTTCATTTCTGTTGAATAAAAAGTTACAAAAATGAAGGTTTTATGCTGCTTCCATTGTGAAAAATTGCTAATTAGTAAAGTTTCATGCTTTTATCTGTAAAATTTTTTGAAAGATCAAAAGCCAAATATTTTGACTAGACATTTTTTTGTACATCTTATCGGTGTTTGAGCGAGTATTTCGCTGTAATTATCAGGGATAATATGCGTGTTACATAAGATTATTAAAAGGACAGAACTAGAAAATAATAACACACATTTTGAAATCTATACAAGATTACATTCTTAAAACGATACTTTGTATATGCCATCTAGTTCATTATTTATGACATAAAGACAGCCCTTTTGAACTTATCGGCAAAGATCTGCAAAGCGTGAACTGCCACAGGCAATTCATCGCTTAGTTTAGACATAATGACAATAAAAACTAATGCAATATATCGGTAACTATTTAGTATACTATTGTACAAAACAAGATTAATCAATGATCTTCTAAAAATGTCACACCACACTTTTATAAAAAGAATTACTACTGATGATGAATTTCTTGTACGAAGAATGGATTTTTACCTTTTCAAAATTGATTATTTTGAATATTAACGCGTTTTTTTTGTGTTTTTTTTTTGTCCACATTTCATTTTTCAGAAACGAAGTATTTGATTTTATCAGAGAGAAGGTCTGACAGTAAATTTCTAGACGCCGATTCTGCAATTGTTCATGAAAATGTTGCAATAATCAATAGACTCCGAGAATGCCGTATAGATAGTTGTTGCATAGTTATTAAGTTGAAATATTCTCTGTATTGTCGTTTTTTGGAATGATGTGTTCTAAACTGATTGTTCGTTCGTTATCATGTGGGTAGATCGAAAATAAGCTAAAATATCAATTTCTGAATCATTTGCATGACGATTATCTCCCCCTTCCTCCCATGAGAAGTAAGGATCCTTATTTTCGTATAAATCGTTCAGTAAACGCACTTTCTAGAAGGATGCCGGGTATTCTGAAAATGAGGTTTGTATTCTTCTACAACTAGGTAAGCGCTACACTTCATACAGCATAAATCCTCAACAATTTCAGACGTTCCTTGTTACTGAAATATGTCATTTTGAAAGAAAGCGCAAAATTTAGAGAACATAATTTTGTTTTCTTCTTCGGCATTTACAATGCTATTCTGGGACATCTTAAATGTTTAGTTTCTTAACTTTTTCTTCGCTTCTTTATCAAGTCGAAGCTGCAACTGTCACCTAATCAAAGTGAACAACATTTTGTGTAATTAGCAAATTTCTTTTAAGTCATAATAACTGGATGATACACTACTAAACAAATATTTGGATATGACAGTTTTTTCTGTATTGAATTAATTTGCATTTCTAAAATAAATGTTTTCATCTAAATTTGTGATTATCTGCTCTAAATTTAAGGTTTCACTGTCAATGTTGTAAATAAAACAAAATGAAACTTTGTGAATGCATAGATGAGTATTAAGAGAAACATTTTATTCATTGACACTTTTACACTATAAAGCATTATAAAAATTTGTTTTTTCTAGTTTTTACTATCAAATTCCACAAAACCACAGTGTTTTTTTTAAATTGTCCAATTTACAATATAATGGAGCTTTTTAATTCGAAGTACATGCCTAAGCGCAATATTTAAGGAAATAAAAGCTTATTCCACTAGTAGTCACCCTGCCTGTATAGTTGCAAGCATATGATTATATAGAAAATTCACTCATCGGAATTGCCATAGGCATTGAATTAAAATATTAATCAACGATGCCACAATAAGTCGAAGGATTAAAATAAATTCTACATTCTCAGTTTTATAGTTTAGTTATATTACCGTCCCGTTTTAAAGCAACAACTAAAGGCTATTTTGGGACGGATCTCGTATAGTTGAACTGCAGTCATATGACCTGAGCTGACACTCCCACTCCAAACTTCCACACCAACGAGGGGACGTTTAGCCTCGAAGGATTTAACGTGCACAGGGCACAACAGTTCCTCGGTGGAATCGGGTCTCTAACCTGAAACCCTCCGATTCCAAAGCTGAGACCTTACCACCAGACCACCGCGACCATCCTCAGTTTTATATAATAAACTCCAGGAAAAAAGAAAGCTTGCATTGCAGAACAAAAATATATGAATCAAGGTAGACCAGATTTTTTTTTTAATCATAAAGGAGAATAAAAAATTCAGTAAACCAACTGAAATATATAGAAAATTTTAAAAAGGGTGATTATTAACTCATTTAGACGTAGTAAATCAGGTTTATTAACTTGATACTATTATGTGTCGAATAAAAATAATTAAAAAATATATCTAAAATCCTAATATATCTAATATATCTAAAAAATATACTTAGGTAATTATTTTAGCTATATATTATATTATGTAACATTTATATGTATAAATGTCAGCAAAAATAATGGGACACCTTTGTGTCATGACTATTTATCATCATAAACATATAGAGGAAACTAGCTGAAGAGGCAAGTTTGTTTAGATTGCAACATTGATTAACTAGGCTAATTATAATAGTTAATAGATTAGTATCTCAAAAATATCCCATTACGCCTATCAACTGTTTTCGTTTAATCGATTAACCCTCATGAAAATAGCCACAATTTTTCTTTTTAAAGTTTCTGATGAAAATTTCAAGGGTTAGAAAGTTTTGAAAAATGACGCGTTCAATGTTAAATGAATCATGAAAATTTTTGACGATATTTCTGAAACTAAATATATTTCTCGATTCGTTTTATTCATTTAAAGAACATAAAGAAGAACATTTAGAACGTAATTTTACTACGTAAAGAAATGAAATACAATTTGAAATTAAGGAATATTTTTTTTACATATTTTTAAACAGAGCTACAATTAAAAAAGTGAATTGTAATATAGTAAAAATTTTGCATTTTAGCAAAGCTGTGGTAATAAAATATCGGAAACCTAAAAATCACTTGCATATCTGTAATAGTTTTTGAAATATTTGAAAAAAATTGCAAACTTCCTGCTGTCGATTGGAAGCGACTTGACACGTCTACTTGCTGAAGGACTTCATATTATTTCTAATTGTTTCTATCATCTTCTTGCCGTGCTATATGAATTTGTATTACTATTATAAAATCTGGATAATTTCCAATAATTCTGGATATTATTATCTGGATAATTTCCAGATCAAATGATTTTTATATTTCAACGGGATTTCCTTTCTAATCCAAAATAAATATATTTAATCATTTGATATAACAGATGTAGAAAATTAAAAAGAATTTCTTATTAGAAGAAAAAATACTTATGTTGCTGGATTGCAATTTTTAACTAATCATTATTCCCATATTTTCAAGATTTATTAATAACTGACTAATTATGCAAGTAATGCTTATTTATTAGTTTTTAAGGTGTACATACACACTTGAAGATTTTCTTTTTTAATTTTCACTTTAAAAATCCAGTTTTTTCACAGTAGATTATTAATATATGTTTAAACTCATTTCAGTGAGAGACAACCATATTACACTAATTATTAATTAATTAAATAATATTTAATGAGCTAATTAGCCTATTTTTTGAAACATGATATCTTAAATTCTAATTTGTACATACACACAATTCTAGTTGGAAATTATGCCTTATATTAGTCTTCATGTTGTCTGCCTCAAGCAAGTTATAAAAATATATAGTTTTTGTTGTACAATTTTTTCATCAACAATGAAAAGAAAAAGCTAGATTTTTTCTGTAATTTTAACTTTTAAACAGCTATTAAAAATTTATTTCTATAAATATAACTTTGATTGAGGCACAAAATACCCGCTATTTCATACAGATTATTTTGATATATAAATAACTGTATTTGGTTAATTTCTTGTTGAGTTATGATTGTTTGAATGAAGCAACATAGTGGAAAAATATCATTCTTCATAAAATGAGTTTTAAAAACACCGTAACTAGAGTTTTCAATGAAAACACCTCAAGAAAAATAATTATAACTCGATAAATATTTGGAATATTGGCAACATCTTGGTATCGTTTGAAAGCTAAAGAATCAGAAAACATTATTAAGCAATAAAAAAATATTCGATATTTTGAACGATTTTCGAAGTTCCAAGTGTGTACATACACCTTAAGTAAACTTTAAGTATCAGTTTCATAGTTTAAATACTTTAGAATCAGTTGGACATAAGGATTTAAAAAAAGGACCATAAAAACTTTATTTATAAATATCAATCAAATAGTTATAAATCTATGTTTTTCATATTTAAAAGCCTTTTTTTATCGAGGAATTAAAACATATGCTATCATATTTATTTAAGATATTCTACTGGTTGAAATTACTCCCTCACCTGTGCCTTAAACTAGGTTTTATATTTTCCCTGAAATATGTAAATTAAGATGGTGTAACTCAAAGAACAGTCATTGAATTTAAGTTTAATAGTGGTAAACAAATTATCTTAAAGATTAAAATAAATAAAATTTATCTTCACTTTTTTCTGTCGCAGTAAAAACATTTGTAGGTAGCTTCATTTTAGAAATTCCGTATACTGACGTCAGAAATGGTGTCCATGAAAGTAGATATTGAATAAATGGTTTTAAGATAATTTTCTCTCTTGTGGAGCGGAGAATGCGGACCTTTTTTCTTTCAAATGTATTCACTTTTATATCTTTCACATGGTGGATCAAGGCATCTATTCTAATTCAAACTCTTATTTTATATTGCTAAAAACTGTCCTTCATTTTTTATGTTAATGTGATAATGTGTGATTAGCAATATTAACACCGATGCCATTCTCTTTCAAACTAGATAATTAATGACTTATTTTCATCAAATAACTTTATTCCATGAAGAAAAGCTAAAATAAAATTTAAAAAGGACGAAAGTTATATAACTGTAGCACAAAGGAATATTAAAAAAATCAACAACATATTCGTAGTTCATATTTGATACAATCTTACTAATTGCATCCTCATGTTTCGTTCTATCGTTTTTGAGGTCTGTAATAGAATTCGAATGGAAAGCTGCAAAATTATAAATTTCATATGCAATTTAATGGTCACTCGATCGTTTTATTCATCGCTTTTTAACTGTGATTGCCCTCATTGTATGAATGCAGATGAACATATTTACTTTACTGTAATAAAAACACATCTTTTGGATGTGAATTGATTGAATCGAAAATGCAACACATGACTACAATTTTTGGGCCAAAATTACAATTAATTAGATATAAAAATTTAATTTTAATAAAATAAAGAAAAAATGTTAATTTGGACGATGAATTGTTTCATCACAATAAAAATTATCCGTAAGCAGTTATTTTAATCAGATGACGTCAGGTGAATTTTCTTCTACGAATCAACTTTTATTTCTGTCATTTAAAATCCTAAACTTACAAAAACTTCGACCTAAAAATAAAATGTTTTCCTTAATATAAAGGCTCATAAATTCATTTACCTAAACTAATTTCTGAATTAGTTGTTGCTTTTTACCAATGAAATAAAATTTCGCTTAAAAATATTCGAACCGATGCATTTCATTCATAATAAAAACTTCTGAGTGGTATTGAAATATTTAAAGCCAGATCACCCATAGAGACGCTTTCCAAAATATTTTAAAAGCTCACGAAATACTTAAAATAGTTAGAATTTGAAAATGAATGATCATGCTATAGATCTATCTGAGTTACGTTTGGTTAATTTTTTTTTTAATAAAACATGAAAAAAAGAAAGAAATGCACTTTTTACTTTCAACAGTCTAATATTTAATATAGTATAATACTTAGTGGGTTTGCTCTTTTTAGACGGGTTTTAAGCAAAAAAATTAATTTTATCTTAAGAACTACTGCAACTTTTGGGACGAAATTTAATATCCACATAAAAAAAAAGGCATATTGGATCGAATTATTGAAAAATCTCTTTCCGTAATGGAAAAATCCAGAGATAATAATTAATTAACTATGTTATATAATTTGGTGAATCAGTTTTTCTCTATATATAAACCTGTCTTCTTGAATAATTTACATCGACATTAATTTTGAGAAGATGCGATTATAAGTAACAAAGTTACAGAGGTGTTCCCTTATTTTTGTTCACGACTGCACATCATGTGTAACATTTTTTAAAAATTGTTTACAAATTCCACATTTAATATAGAATCTGTAAAAATTTTAAAAAAATGTCAATTGTTCAGAATTAAAAAAAAATATTAATTGCTCTAGATTAGAGAATAATGTTAAATTAAAATTACTTAATTCAAAACATTGCAGTTATTCAAAAAAGACTGATTAAACTAATTAATAAAAATAGAACAATTATAACAGGCGATTATCATGGATAAAAATTGAGACATAAGTACAGAAAGTGGCATCATTAAAAATATTTTACAATGTAACGGCGGAGAGTTTTAAAACGAACAAACATAAACCCCAGACGCTCCAGGGACTTTTAATAAGCTTAATCTGTCACAAAATAATAAGCTTTAACCATTCATTTAAAAACTTTACTGATTAAAAGTTCTCATTATTAAATCAATAATACCCTTAAATGAATTCAAGTTTCCAGTTGAAATATTTAAAAGCACTCTTCAAAATTACATCGTTATTAAAAATATTGTTTAATACATGTAAAAGACATTCTTTAATGCCTTTTAAAAAGTGAAGAAAAGATATTAATATTTTTCTGACAAGAAATGAAGGAACCACAAGACTTACAGATGAACGAAATCTGCGAGTATGACAGGAATGCTTTACGCGATGTTTCTTATTTTTCCATTACTCATAGTTTAAATGTTTTGCTGATTTTTGAGTAAACGGTATATATGCCCCATGCGAACGTACCCCTGACGCTTTGAGATACAGGGAGCATAAAAAAAAATTACTCTTGACATAATAACTCCTGACCTCATGTATCACTGGTTGTTCATCCAGATCATATCTATTCTAACATCTTCTGAAAACCTTACTGGTCACCATCTGACCTCCCGAGAATTTGCGTTTTACTTCAGAATGGTTATCTGATTATTATGTGAACAGCTCTGTACATGATTTTGAAATGGCTTCATATATGTTAAGTTCTGCTAAGTTCAATCAATCTTAGTGACCACTCAAAATATGAATAGAACAAACTTTTTGTGGTCCAGTTTCACATTTGGTTCCATATTGAATTAGTAATTGCTCACTATCCGATTTATCGAACTTCAATGGGTATTAAAATAAGATCAAGTTTGCTAATAAAAAACATACACAAAGTCTTCAATAAAATCTTCCTTATATAACAGTGTTTATGAGAAAAAATTGAAATATTTATAATATAACAGATACATAACAAAGTTTACAGTCCTCACAAATCAAATAAAATCAGCAATTGACTGTCGTATAACAGAACGATAAAAAAAAATCGAACACATTAATATTAACACTAGATGGAATGCCAATATGCACCTAAATAAACGTGTTTCTTTACTTTTTTTTTAAAAGAAATATGTATATATTCAATCTGTATCAGTAAAAGCAAAAATTTATTAATTGTTTGTTCGTCAAAGAAATTCCATAACTGAATAAATGTTTAAAAAATTAATTCACAAATTACTCCGAATCGTTACGGAATTCCTAGTAAAAATTCCATGACAGTTAATTAAATATTTATTTATTAATTAAAAACTGTTCTTCCGTAAACGATAAAAGTAATTTTTTCTTTTAGGATGTCATTCCTGTTGAAGAAACATATTATAAATATTTTAAATCCTTTTATTTATTTGTCTCCGAATCACCACTTGCAATGCCTAATTAAATTTTATACCTTTCTTTGAAAATAATAAATTATAGAAAAAAAAGTAGCTTTCGACATTTTGAAAGATTATTTGATTCATCTGGTGTATTCTCATTTTAATTAAAAAAGTTCCAGTAAATAAAACTACTTTAATTATACATAACTTTAAATATTAATTATCCTAAGTATGTATGTATTATTAAAGATAATTAAATATCTTATAATAAATAAGAGAATTTAATTATATAATTTTATTACAATATTTTTTGCTAACCGATACACCGACCGTTTTCCTCAGGATGAAAATATTTTCATGTAATCCATTGATAAAAAAAATTAACAGCTTTCTCATGCTTTATTATTGTGAGCAAAATTTGAAATCTGACGTTATCTGCGATTGTGCACTCAAACATCAAATCTGACTTTAAATATTGAAATAGACTTAATAATAATTTTTATTTTACTTCCGAACATTATTCGAGGAAAAGAATATTACCCGAAGATGTAAAATAAAAAAAAGCATTAATTAATGAAAAATAAAAAAGCACTTTAAAGAAATTTTTCTAAATTTTTTATAAAACATTTTAAGACAAATTGTCCAGTAAGATTTCCAGAACAATATTATTTATTATAACTATTGTTTCCCAAAAGTATTGACTGGGAATTCTGAATATAAAAGCTGTTGCAGAAAAGTAGTGTAGCTTAAGAAGCATGACCGTGGATGTTAGATAAGAGCTTTGAAGTTACGAGATTATTTTGCAGTAGTAATAATTAATGGCATATTATTGACTTTATTTTTAATATAATAGTTTGTAACAGCTCTCTAAACTTTAATAAGAGAAAAAAATTATAAACTTCATTCTAAATTTATCAAAGAAGGGGATTCTTTTTTTTTAATTATAGCAATTCCAAAACTATTCCTTTTTATTATCTCTTATACGAATGATAGAGAATATATTATAATAGTCACTCGAGATTTTGACGAATCTCCACGTTTTAGACCTCCTTGAGTTCAAAATACAGATTCTTGCAATTAGGACTGTCTATCTGTGAACACGGTAACTCAAAAAAAAAATGATCTAGACAGATGAAATTTAGTATAGGATTTTTACACCACATTTGAATATTTTTACCACGTTTTGGGCGGATATCATTCAGAGGAAATCTATCGGTCCGGCTGGACGAATATAAACTAACACGATTATTAAACGCAGTGAGCTAGATGGATAAGATTTGATACACATATTTAACAATATATACTTATCAAATTTATCAAGTATAGATACTTATCAAATTTAGAATCAGATTTGTAAAAGGATTGACTTTCTATAAATCTCCGCTTTCACATTCATATAAAAGTGATAACTCAAAAACGACTTAAATATATGAAATTTGGTATGTGATAGTTTGACTACAATTGTAGTTCTGAGTTAAATTGGGTTTCAATTCATGGGATACAACGCGCCTAAAAAAAAGTCGATTTTCGGCTTCCTATTATTAAATCCTAGGGATTAATCGTCAAAAAAACTTCCCAAGGATTACACGATAGACTCAGTAAAAATACTAAATTCACGTCAAAAATCAATATTTCGTAGCTATTGTTTGTCAAGGTTCTGCAAGGTATTCGCGGCTTTACCCAAGGGGTTCACAATTTTAAGCTGTGGGAGGGGGATAACACCTTTATTAGGGTGTCTGCAAGAGAATTTTGGGGAGACTGCTTCCGCTAGTTTGAAATTATAGCAATATCAGAATTATCACTCAGCACTCAAAATTTGAGAAGAAATCGATACCGTGTTTTTAAAGAAAAAAGGAATCAAGAGAAATCGATTCGAGTTGGATTAAAAACCTTATATTTTGAATTTATCATTTTATGATATTTTTTGTGGATTTTTTTTAAAAAAATTATTATCACGCACGAAGAAATGGAATATATTTGACATTTTTTTTAAATTCAAAATTCCAAGATAGATTGCATTTGTAACTGTACTGCAGAACAACTATCATATTAATTTTAAAAATTAATATAAATAATTTAATACAAGTATAAAAAATTGTTTAATTCGAAGAAATGGTTTCCATAAATCGTTAGTATTTTGTTAAGCAGTTTAACATAACTGTACAAAAAGAAACAAAAGCTGTACGTATTCAAAATTCTGAAGAAGCCATTAAGTATATAATTTGTAATGGTATTGTTGCGCTATCAAAGTTTATCTGATAAATTATAGCATTCGGTTATAATTGTATGTTATCTTCTGATAAATTACTAATAATTCTGAACAATAATTAGATGGAAAAGAAATATATAAAAACTTCATTCTCCTACGTTTTGTGGATGCTTGTTGTAAAAGAGCCTACAAACCGATAAATTTTGATTTTACGGTTTTCTTTAAACATTGAAATTTATTGAATATAAATTTGTGTTTCTTTTAAAAAATCATTATTGATGGGAAATATAATTCTTTTTGTTTACCATTTCCTAGCAACAGTTTTTTAAAGCTCCAAAATTCGACGCATCTTTCTCCGCAGATACAACTCATCAAATAATGATTTCATAAAATGAAAATTTAAATTGATTGCAGAATGTTTAAAAAGAATTTTGTAGATTATTTTGTTAACAAGTTGTTACTAAAATTTTACCAACTAATCTTATAAACTGATTATATAAATATATAAGCAAATTTACTTTGTTTAAATCTACGAAAATGAATGCTTCAGGAATATTAACACTGAGACTTTTATTTTAAAAAAATTACCATTATTCTGTTTTACATGAAGGATTATCTTTAAAACTGCGTAGGATTCGAAATGTCTCTAAATGTACCTCTTAAGGGTTCTCAGCTTCAACATATTCATTTATGTATCCTCTATGGAAGTTTGCCATTAAAATGTTTTAAAAAATACATTTTCCACAGAGGTTTCTCTCTGCGCACTTCCACTAGAAATTCAAGGAAGGACATTGCCAGGATTTCCAGCCCCGCCCTCAGTGGCACCGAGCATGAAAATTCCCTTTTCTGCCAGGAGCTTTAAAGAAGGAAAGAAAGATGCTATTTTCATCCTCCTGAGGAGGGTCGTACTATATGGAGTGCACTTCTATCACAAAAAGCTCGTAGATAGGATCGCGTCATGGTTTTGCAGTTGAAATGAGCCTCCAGTAGTGAATATAACGGAAGTAACTTTTTCTTGATATTTATAAACAGACACAAAGATGTCACCACAGCTTTTAAAATGTGAAATATTATAATAACTAACTACAATAAAAGCTGAAACATTTTAGTAAATGTTATTTTAATCTTTTAAAATAAATAAAATCACATTGGTTGGTTGGAATTTATTGACGCAAGAGACAGAATTAGCTAGGAATAAAACATTTAAATAAAAGAAAAAAGAAGACATGACCTAACTTCCATTCTCTTCCTTGAAATGTTTCCAATAGATGCTGTGTTATCCAAGTGGGGTTTGGCTTTATACTGGGATCCATCTATGTTGCTGCGTTTTCGAGTTATCTAATTCACCGACCAACATAGAACTGAAAGTGTTTAGATAGCTACAGATGAATTAAAAAGCTACAATACTTTCTATCCTGCTTAAAACTTTTACTTTCTTATAAATGAAAATACATATGAAACAACTCATTCAATAATGTCACTCTTTAACGTCGTTTTGCCGTCATTCATCTCTTCCCCTTGCCATAGAAAGTTTTTGGGGCAGAAATTAACATTATTATTTAAGGTAAATTTCGAAGGAAAGCAAAGCATCAAATCTAAACTAATTCATGAACCTGAAAGGTTTGTCCGAGTTTTATCTCATATATATATATCACCGATAGAAAATTGAATGTCAGAACTTTGAGTATCGTCAGCCATAAGTATACTGCTAAACACTCGGTTTATTTAGATTTCACAACGCGTCGAATTTTTATATTATTTTTTCCGTTCCGAAAATAATTATAATTCGGAATTAGTTGCATAATTATTCTTATGAATATAAGAATTTATTTTTGATATTCGTAATCTGAAAAATAAATTTTTTTGATTGATTTTTTTCCCAAAATATTAATGAGAAACTTTATACAACATTGATTTTTCGTACGTTGATCGCAATGAAGCAATGCCAAAAAGATGTACCGTCTAGAATGTCAATTCATAAGTGCCTTATAAAGGGGTAAGTGCTAATAACGAGGAACATTAAACTTAGCATTTTGACCAACAATGTAGAAATTTGAAATTTGATTGCAATTTCACGGTTTTATATAAGGTTATATGAAATTTTGACCAAGAGATGCACCACAGTTTATTTATGGATATAAATCAAAATAGCTCTTTCTAGAGAGTTTGAAATTTATTATTATATTAACAGTTAGCAATAGAATTAAATATTTGTCTTTATAAATTTTAAGATCAGTTATTTTACAGGAGAATAACGTTTATGAATATTTTTCGAAAGCACAACACTAATCTTCGAAACCATTTTTTTGTTTTGAAAATAAGAGTGTCATTGAAACTATCAATATACTAACAGCTCTGAATAAGAGTTATAGCGTTTAAAAGTTCTGAAAGCATAAAGTGCCAGAAGTTTTTAATTATTTTCATGCATGGCATGAAAATCCTGATAATTCGGTGTTAAAAAATACGTCATCGTTTTTTCTAGGACATTAAAAGTTTATTATGGGAAAAAAGATTTGAAGGCCTTTACTAGCATTCAGAAAAACAGAAGAAAAAATATTTAAACCACACCTTGTATTCAAACCGATGAAATCGTGACTCGTTTTGTTCATTGACGTCCGTTTGTGACGTATTAAATGACAATCACCCATTATACGCAAGCGCAGTCCAGAGATTGTTAAAGATTACATCACGAAAAGGGGAAAAACACTTTCTTAAAAAAATGAAAAACATTTACATTTAACAAGTTAAATGCATTTATCTTTAAATGCATTCTTCTGTCTATATCTTAAGAAGCATACTTACTCAAATCCATTAAATTTTTAATACATTTTGTTTCATTAAAAGGAATTAAATTTGGCTAAAAGCTACATAGAATAGCTCGTAACCTTTCAAATATAAAAATATCTCCATCGTTTATAGTAAATTTAGTTCGTAAGAAATATTATTTAAGCGTCAACAATGATGGTTTTCTATCCATTTATACATGTAATAACATTCATACTTACATTGGTATTCTTAATTGCATTTTGGCATATAATATGTATTATTCAGAACGCATAATAACGCAAGAACAATCAACGTGCACGCAATAGATGAAACGAATGCATTTTCATTAAATGAAAAATAAGCGGCAGACGAATGAAAAATGGACACTCGTCTTTTTCTCCAGATTCGACTATAAAACATATTTCTTAATTGGTTTCATCGTACTGTGAAAAAGATTGGCTTCGTTGTATTTCCAACTGTATCCAAAATTTGATACATATATCGTCTTTTATGTCCAAATTACATACCAGATGTCTCTTCACTAGATTGTAGAGTTTTTGAAATAACGTTTTCCCAAGCACCCAGATTTTATTTATATTTAATAGAATAAGCAATTTTGATACAAAGGCTTCAAACCAAATTATAGTATCTAGCCTATTGAGTTATCAAAAGGTGAACCTATCGACAATTGTAAAAGTTTTTATCAAGGCTTTGGGGAGTCGGAAGTTTGAGAATTCATCAAAATCTCTAAGTCGAATTTTTTTTTAACAATTATAAAACATAAAAAAGTAAAAATCACTTGGCAGGTAACTTTTAGACATCAATGATTTTCTTGTATTAAATGGGGAAATAATAAGCTCTCAAACATTCAAATTTGTGTTGTTTTTTTTGTTGTTGATTACGAATGATGCTTCATATTAAATAATTTGTTGTTCAACATACATTACATCCGTTTGGAAGTTACACTAAAACTCTTTATGTCCGAATTGTGATTAGATAACGAGGGAGCTACCCAACACGACAAACTATTCTCATTTTTTTTTTGTTAACCCTTTCTAGGGCCATGGGAAGTATGCTTCTCACCAAATTCATCAATCTTTGTATGAAGTTATGTAAGTTGACATAAGTTCGAACAAGTTTTTCAGTAGGACATAAGCTTAGATGCTTCAGTTCCTTATCTCACAAAAATGGTTCCTCCCGCTGGTGTGGTGTGGTGTGGTGTGGAGGGGGGATGCCAGCTCAGGTGTCGTCCTCATCATCTGATCGTGGTTCAAAATTACGAGGTCCGTCCCAAAATATCCCTAGTGTTGCTTTACAACGGGACGTTAATATAACTAAACTAAACTAACTCACAAAAATGGTCTATTTTGATTTGTTATTTAATTATTATATTAATCAAATTAAATTTATCTAATAAGCTAAATGAATCACTTTTCTTAAGCCAATATGAAGCCTAAAAATACTTTAACATACCATGACTAGAAAAAAAAGGACTTTTAAAGGGTTAAGAAATGCATGGACATGCTGGTAGAAATGGTGTTCATTGATTTTTACTTACTCGTTTATTTACGAAGTATATAAAGAGAAAATATTGTAAGCATTAAAAATCGGTTCAAATTTTGAATCAATTCTGTCCGAGAGTTTATATCTGTCAGTTCACATAAATGTAGAAGCAATAATTCAAAATTAGAATGGATTTAATAAATGAAATTTGGTAGGTGATCTTGTGACCACAATTGTAGCTCTATTCCACATTTGGTTCGAATCGGTCAGATACAATGCGCCCAAAAGAAATAATTGATTTCCTGTTACTTATGTATTAACTGCATGCCAGCGATTAATCATTAAAGATCGCACGTGAGAGTCAGTAAAAACACTAAATCCACGTCAAAGATTAATATTTCGTAACTATCTTTCGCCAATTCCATGAAATTAATCCACAAGTATTATACTTTTCTATCATTGGAAGTCCACAACTTTCACGAAAAATAAAAATCTGAGTACTCATAGTCTTCATGACCTTTCCAAGACCTCAAGACTTGCGACACTCATATTTATTAGAGAGTGTACAAGAAAAGTTTGAGGAGACCATTCCCCCCTGGTTTAACCTTTTAAAGGGCCATTTTTTTCTAGTCATATTATGTTAAAGTATTTTTAGGCTTGAAATTAGAATAAGGAAAGGGATTCATTTAATTTATTAGATAAATTTAATTTGATTAATTAATTAGTTTGGTTCATTAATAATTAAGTACAAATCAAGACATATCATTTTGTCTGAGATAAAGAACTGAAGCATCTAAGTTTCTGACTTACTAAAAAAATTTGTCAGAACTTATGCCAACCTACATGATTTCATACAAAGATTGATAAATTTGGTGGGAAGCATACTTCTCACTGCCCTAGAAAGGGTTAATAATGTCACGAGAATTACACACGTGTCGGTTTAGTTGTCCCGACGGTCTTTACATTCAAAAATTTTAATTTCAGTTACATTTACATTTCGCTTTGAAACAATACTAGGATTATTTTGGGGCGGATCTCGTAATTTTGAAGCCTAATCAGATGATGATACATGCGGTGCACAGTCTACACCTGAGCGCTCTCTATCCATCATGGTCAAATGTGATGTTGTTCGTGTGTCATGGAAGTTTAAAATAGGCTCGGCTCATGTGTCGCCTCCCTTTGTCTGAGCATGAATCCAAATTACGCTTTGCAAATAAAATAAGTCACAATAAGTCTTACAAAATAAGTCACATGTTCCTTTAAAATAAGAATTAAATCTATCTAAATCGAAACCAAATAAAAATAGCACTTCTTAAGACAATATAATCCCCCTCAATAGAAAACACTACTTACAGGTGGGAATATTTATGACATAATTGTGATCTAAAGCTCCAGATATACATCTTTTTTAAAGAGGACTATTGTCCAAAATAACATTTTACAACTTTATTCCAATTTTCCACAGTATTTGTAGAAAACAAGTAAAATTACAAAATTTTAAATTAAAATCCTGGTTATTTTACCCTCCTATGAGAAATATAGTGAGTTTCAGGTTAAAGTGTAAAATAGGTAAAATTGCATTTTCAAATGCAAGACTAGAAGGAAGGTTATATGTTGACTATTCATGAAATGAACTGAACGTCGATACGCACGATGTTTCTCTGGATATTTGGATTATACATCACGGTCACATGCATCTACGAAATGCTGTGAATTTATATGCGCATTAGTTGGCACACCGGAAAGGATTTCTCTCACTAGTCGAGTCAGGGAAAATTTTTATATTAAGACAACGTATAATGAGGGAAAAAATCTTCACCCTAAAGCAATTTATAAAGCGTCAGATTTCATTTATTTTTCTTTAATTGATGAGAAGGTACTTGTGAATATTTATTTTACTTGAGCGATTAATTCCGTCATGTGTACTTTCTTAGATAGGGAGGATACTCAACCATAGAAAGCTCATTATTATTATTATTACTTTTTTAATATTACAAAATGCATACAATTTCCAAATGTTTCTCTAAGGAATTCGCACAAAATCTATGCAAAAAGGTACAATATAGTAACTTTGAAACCTTCACAAGTTGTATGTTCTTTGAAAACTATATGGCTTGGGAAACAAAGAAAAGGAAGAAATTGAAAGCCATGAAATACTGCGCAGATTTTAATCTGAGACCTTATTTCAGGAGGCATAAAGAAAACTGATTTTTAAATACTAGTTTATATTTGAAGCTTTAAAATTCAACGCAAATTAAAAACATTACTCCGTGAGCTAATCCAATTAAAATTGATTTCTTTTTCCCGAAATTGTAATTTCTGAAACATTGAAATTCAGAAATGTGAGTAATATTTACAGATAAAAATGAAAGTTTTCACCATATTTTTTTTAATATTATTTTCAGATCTTATTGGAAAGGATGGATATAATTCTAAAAAAAGTATTCTTAAAATTTTTGAACCGTTACATATTTCTTTATGTTGCATAACTGAACCTTGTTATATCGAACTTTAAAACTCCCGAGAAAGCCATTTCGAATTTCTTTGGTTTTCTGTTTTTAATTATTTACTATTCAAATTGTCCACTTGGCAGTAAATGAAACTGAGGATTTTAATTTGTTTCAAATCCAATTTTTTTTTCCTTATGAGGAACTAACATAATATCTTTTAGATCACGCTTCAGTCAACGTGTTTTTGCCAGGAAATTACCTCGAATACAAATTCAGTAATGTTTCTGATCTAAAAGGGAAAAACTTTTTAATTATTTTCGCAGAAAATAATGAGGATAGTGCTTCGTACAGTACAGTTTCATGCATATGTAACCAAAGATTTTAAGTCAATGCTGAAAAAACTGATAAATTGTAAACAATGGCGATAATATTTTTAATGAGGATCCTCTTAAATTTGCTATCATATCAATATACTTCATTTAGACCTCTAGCTATAATAGACGTTTTCTGATATATCAATCAAATAATTCTACGAAAAAGCAAATTTGTTATAGGTTAACATTAAATTTCATTTCTCCAAAAACGGGTGAGTTTGGTTTTATGTAAAGAAATTAGCTGCAATACGAATAAGTTAACCTTTGAAATTCAATATTTCCTCTGACAAGATGTTAAAAATTTTGTGATATCAATGTATTCAAATTTCAAAAATTCAATCCTGCAAAATTGATTTTTGGGAAGTTTTAATTTCCTTCTCCGCATTTCCTTCCTCCTCCGGGTTCTTTCTTCTCCCCTTACTGCTACTTACAATATACATTCCCTCTTTCTATTGCAAAATCGTAGGCATGTTGGCTAAGCTAAAGCCTAAAGCAGAACGAAAAGCAGCATTGCCAGATTCCAAAAAATAGAACTAATCTTATATTTTCATGATGTGAAACAAATGGGAAAAAATATTCTCTCTTTGTCCTTTCAAAGTACTTCTTTTTACTTTTTCAGTTTTGGTGATTATATATAATGCTATTTTCTTTTCTATCTTTAGTTATATCATCAGTTTTGAAACTAATCTATGACTACTTCGGGAACAACTTTGTAATTTTGAACCACAGTCAGATGCCGAGGATGAGCTGACACTTGAGCTGATATCCATTTTTCCCAAACTTCCGCATCATACCGTTTGACTGAAAATGCTAGGCTTAATATGCTTAAGTCCACATTAAAGGCGAATGATTTTGAAAAATCGCGTTTAGAATCTGAAAACCTACAATCTCTAAGGTAAGGTAACGCCTCTCTCAAGGCAAGTAGTCCCCATTATTTTTCCCTTTTTTCCCTACAACATAGTGCATTACATTACAAAGGTCAATTTTTTAGAAAATATTCTCAAGGAAGAGCTGCTAAGGGGGAGAGGCTTTCGATCGGTTTAGCGTGATGTATGCATTTTCCATTACGAATACAATAAGTACTGTATATACTTGTATATTGCACCGTTTTGTACAATAGAAATGCTCTTATTTTTTGCGATTCCGTAAAACACGATTCGATTGCATTCATTCTTATATTAAGTTTAATATCAATTGTAACATTCTTCCAAATTATAGGATTATACTCAATATTATATTCAAAAATTGTACAACTGAAAACCTTAATTATCGAACACAATTTTAGATTACCCATTAATTTTTGCAAGAAATACAATTACAGTAAAGGCTAGATGAGTTCTCTTTCATGTGAATTCAAATTTGAAATTAATATATCAATTTCTCGAGAAGAACGGTGTAGGGGTGGGGGGTTTAACAAATGTTGATCATATTTGTAATTCACTCACCTTGCTCATCTCTGATTATCTGATTATAAAGAAAGGTTTCAAAAAATCTTCTGATCTTTCCTTTTTTTTTTTTTTGCAATAGTTTTGTTTTCCTTTGAATCACAGTTGTTATGAATGATTTATTTGATTTTTAACATTTAATTCAAATTTATTACACAATAATTAATGATGCGCAGAAATAAGTATCCAAATTTTCACTTCAGTTTTATATTTCGCGTTTCTCACCAGATATCAGTATATAAAAGATAGCCACCATAAAAATGGCGTAAAA